>NC_134864.1:1820625-2124062 GCF_049852395.1 Peromyscus maniculatus bairdii
CTGGGAACAGACACGAATGCTATTTGTACTGTTTATGGCCAGAATAGCACAAGAGGTGTGTTCTTACCCTGAACTAACACATGCTGCTAGAACTTGAAACGTAATGTGATTCAACTCCGTTTAGGAAGTTTAATTGAACTCTAGATTGCCATACAAGAAAAACACTCTGCTTTTTAGAAAAGGGCATTCTTGCACTCTACCTTTTTATATAGCCAGTAGAGTGAGCTAGCTCAAAACAAAAGAACTGTGCTTCCTATACTAACGGGGCATATCTAGTTCAACTAAGTATTGGAAACTAAGTCAAACAGGAGCTTCTCTTCGGAGCCATAAATTATACTTGCTGGGAATAGACGCGACTGCTCTTTGTACTGTGTATGGCCAGAATAGCACAAGAGTGATGTTCCTACATTGAACTAACACTTGCTGCTGGAAGTTGAAATTGAATATGATTCAACTCCTTTTAGGAAGTTTAATTGAACCCTAGTTTGCCATACAAGAAAAACACTCTGCTTTTGAAAAAAGGGCATTCTTGCACTCTTTTGTGTTTCCTGTAGGGCCAGTACAGTGAGCTCGCTCAAAACAAAGAACTGTGCTTCCTACACAAACGGGGCATATCTAGTTGAACTCAGTATTGGAAACTAAGTCAAACCAGAGCTTCTCTTCAGTCCCATACACTGTACTTGCTGGGAACAGATGCGAATGCTATTTGCACTGTGTAATGCCAGAATAGTTTAAAGTGGTGTTCTTACACTGAATAACACTTGCTGCTAGAACTTGAAACTGAATGTGATTCAACTCCATTAAATAAATTTTATTGAACCCTAGTTTGCCATACAAGAAAAACACTCTGCTTTGGAGAAAAGGGCAATCTTGCACTCTACTGTGTTTCCTGTAGGTCCACTACAGTGAGCTAGCTCAAAACAAAAGAACTGTGCTTCCTACACAAACGGGGCACATCTAGCTCAACTCAGTATTGGAAACTAAGTAAAAGAGGAGCTTCTTTCAGTCCAAAACACTGTACTTGCTGGGAATAGAATGAATGCTATTTGCAGTGTGTATGGCCAGAATAGCACAAGAGTGGTGTTCTTACACTGAACTAACACTGCTGCTAGAATCTGGAACTGAATGTGATTCAACTCCGTTTAGGAAGTTTATGTGAACCCAGGTTTGCTATACAAGAAAAACTCTCTGCTTTTGAGAAAAAGGCATTCTTGCACTCTACTGTGTTTCGTAGAGCCAGTACAGTGAGCTGGTTCAAAACAAAAGAACTGTGTTTCCTACACAAACGGGGCATATCTAGTTCAACTCAGTATTGGAAACTAAGTCAATCTGGAGCTTCTCTTCAGTCCCATACAGTGTACTTGCTGGGAACAGACGCGATTGCTATTTGCACTGTGTATGGCCAGAATAGTTCAAGAGTGGTGTTCTTACCCTGAATTAACACTTGAAGCTAGAACTTGAAACTGAATGTGATTCAATTCCATTGAGGAAGTTTAATTGAACCCTCGTTTGCCATACAAGAAAAACACTCTGCTTTTGACAAAAGGGCATTCTTGCACTCTACTGTGTTTCCCAAACTGCCAGTACAGTGAGCAAGCTCAAAACAAAAATTGTGCTTCCTAAACAAACATGGCATTCTAGTTCAACTCAGTATTGGAAAATAAGTAAAACAGGACCTTCTCTTCAGTCGAATATACTGTATTTGCTGGGAACAGACGCGAATATTATTTGCACTGTGTATGGCCAGCATAGCACAAGAGATGTCTTCTTACCCTGAATTAACACTTGCTGTTAGAACTTGAAACTGAATGTGCTTCACCTCCGTTTTGGAAGTTTAATTGAACCCTAGTTTGCCATACAAGAAAAACACTCTGCTTTTGAGAGAAGGGCATTCTTGCACTCTACTGTGTTTCCTATAGAGCCACTACAGTGAGCTAGCTCAAAACAAAAGAACTGTGCTTCCTACACAAACGGGGCATTTCTAGTTCAACTCAATATTGGAAACTAAGTAAAACAGCAGCTTCTCTTCAGTCCAATACGCTGTAATTGCTGGGAACAGACACGAATGCCATTTGTACTGTTTATGGCCAGAATAGCACAAGAGGGGTGTTCTTACCCTGAACTAACACATGCTGCTAGAACTTGAAACGTAATGTGATTCAACTCCGTTTAGGAAGTTTAATTGAACTCTAGATTGCCATGCAAGAAAAACACTCTGCTTTTTAGAAAAGGGCATTCTTGCACTCTACCTTTTTTATATAGCCAGTCGAGTGAGCTAGCTCAAAACAAAAGAACTGTGCTTCCTACACAAACGGGGCATATCTAGTTCAACTAAGTATTGGAGACTAAGTCAAACAGGAGCTTCTCTTAGGAGCCATACACTATACTTGCTGGGAACAGACGCGACTGCTCTTTGTACTGTGTATGGCCAGAATAGCACAAGAGTGATGTTCCTACATTGAACTAACACTTGCTGCTGGAAGTTGAAATTGAATATGATTCAACTCCTTTTAGGAAGTTTAATTGAACCCTAGTTTGCCATACAAGAAAAACACTCTGCTTTTGAAAAAAGGGCATTCTTGCACTCTTTTGTGTTTCCTGTAGGGCCAGTACAGTGAGCTCGCTCAAAACAAAGAACTGTGCTTCCTACACAAACGGGTCATATCTAGTTCAACTCAATATTGGAAACTAAGTCAAACCAGAGCTTCTCTTCAGTCCCATAAACTGTACTTGCTGGGAACAGATGCGAATGCTATTTGCACTGTGTATTGACAGAATAGTTTAAATTGGTGTTCGTACACTGAATAACACTTGAGCTAGAACTTGAAACTGAATGTGATTCAACTCCATTAAATAAATTTTATTGAAACCTAGTTTGCCATACAAGAAAAACACTCTGCTTTTCAGAAAAGGGCAATCTTGCACTCTACTGTGTTTCCTGTAGGTCCACTACAGTGAGCTAGCTCAAAACAAAAGAACTGTGCTTCCTACACAAACGGGGCACATCTAGTTCAACTCAGTATTGGAAACTAAGTAAAAGAGGAGCTTCTCTTCAGTCCAAAACACTGTACTTGCTGGGAATAGAATGAATGCTATTTGCAGTGTGTATGGCCAGAATAGCACAAGAGTGGTGTTCTTACTTGCTGCTAGAACCTGAAACTGAATGTGATTCAACTCCGTTTAGGAAGTTTATGTGAACCCAGGTTTGCTATACAAGAAAAACTCTCTGCTTTTGAGAAAAAGGCATTCTTGCACTCTACTGTGTTTCGTAGAGCCAGTACAGTGAGCTGGTTCAAAACAAAAGAACTGTGTTTCCTACACAAACGGGGCATATTTAGTTCAACTCAGTATTGGAAACTAAGTCAATCTGGAGCTTCTCTTCAGTCCCATACAGTGTACTTGCTGGGAACAGACGCGATTGCTATTTGCACTGTGTATGGCCAGAATAGTTCAAGAGTGGTGTTCTTACCCTGAATTAACACTTGAAGCTAGAACTTGAAACTGAATGTGATTCAATTCCATTGAGGAAGTTTAATTGAACCCTCGTTTGCCATACAAGAAAAACACTCTGCTTTTGACAAAAGGGCATTTTACACTCTATTGTTTTTCCCAAACCGCCAGTACAGTGAGCTAGCTCAAAACAAAAATTGTGCTTCCTAAACAAACATGGCATATCTAGTTCAACTCAGTATTGGAAACTAAGTAAAACAGGACCTTCTCTTCAGTCGAATATACTGTATTTGCTGGGAACAGACGCGAATATTAATTGCACTGTGTATCGCCAGCATAGCACAAGAGATGTCTTATTACCCTGAATTAACACTTGCTGTTAGATCTTGAAACTGAATGTGCTTCCCCTCCGTTTTGGAAGTTTAATTGAAACCTAGTTCGCCATACAAGAAAAACAATCTGCTTTTGAGAGAAGGGCATTCTTGCACTCTACTGTGTTTCCTATAGAGCCACTACAGTGAGCTAGCTCAAAAAAAAAGAACTGTGCTTCCTACACAAACGGGGCATATCTAGTCCAACTCAGTATTGGAAACTAAGTCAATCCGGAGCTTCTCTTCAGTCCCATACAATGTACTTGCTGGGAACAGAGGCAAATGCTATTTGCACTGTGTATTGCAAGAATAGTTCAAAGTGGTGTTCTTACCATGATTTAATAATTCCTGCTATAATTTGAAACTGAAAATGCTTCAACTCGATTTTGGAAGTTTAACTGAACCCTAGTTTGCCATACAAGAAAAACACTCTGCTTTTGAAAAAAGGGCATTCTTGCACGCTACTGTGTTTCCTGTAGGGCCAGTACAGTGAGCTAGCTCAAAACAAACGAATTGTGCTTCCTACACAAACGGGACATATCTAGTTCAACTCAGTATTGGAATCTAAGTAAAACAGGGGCTTCTCTTCAGTCCAAAACACTGTACTTGCTGGGAACAGAACGAATGCAATTTGCAGTGTGTATGGCCAGAATAGAACAAGAGTGGTGTTCTTACACTGAACTAACACTTGCTGCTAGAACCTGACTGAATGTGATTCAACTCCGTTTAGGAAGTTTATGTGAACCCAGGTTTGCCATACAAGAAAAACTCTCTGCTTTTGAGAAAAAGGCATTCTTGCACTGTCCTGTGTTTCATAGAACCAGTAGAGTGAGCTAGCTCAAAAAAAAGAACTGTGCTTCCTACACAAACGAGGCATTTCTAGTTCAACTCAATATTGGAAACTAAGTAAAACAGCAGCTTCTCTTCAGTCCAATACGCTGTAATTGTTGGGAACAGACGTGAATGCTATTTGCACTGTTTATGGCCAGAATAGCACAAGAGGGGTGTTCTTACCCTGAACTAACACTTGCTGCTAGAACTTGAAACGTAATGTGATTCAACTCCGTTTAGGAAGTTTAATTGAACTCTAGATTGCCATACAAGAAAAACATTCTGCTTTTTAGAAAAGGGCATTCTTGCACTCTACCTTTTTTATATAGCCAGTCGAGTGAGCTAGCTCAAAACAAAAGAACTGTGCTTCCTACACAAACGGGGCATATCTAGTTCAACTAAGTATTGGAGACTAAGTCAAACAGGAGCTTCTCTTCAGAGCCATACACTATACTTGCTGGGAACAGACGCGACTGCTCTTTGTACTGTGTATGGCCAGAATAGCACAAGAGTGGTGTTCCTATATTGAACTAACACTTGCTGCTGGAAGTTGAAATTGAATATGATTCAACTCCTTTTAGGAAGTTTAATTGAACCCTAGTTTGCCATACAAGAAAAACACTCAGCTTTTGAAAAATGGGCATTCTTGCACTCTTTTGTGTTTCCTGTAGGGCCAGTACAGTGAGCTAGCTCAAAACAAAAGAACTGTGCTTCCTACACAAATGGGGCATATCTAGTTCAACTCAGTATTGGAAACTAAGTCAAAACAGAGCTTCTCGTCAGTCCCATATACTGTACTTGCTGGGAACAGATACGAATGCTTTTTGCACTGTGTAATGACAGAATAGTTTAAAGTGGTGTTCTTACACTGAATAACACTTGCTGCTAGAACTTGAAACTGAATGTGATTCAACTCCATTAAATAAATTTTATTGAACCCTAGTTTGCCATACAAGAAAAACACTCTGCTTTTGAGAAAAGGGCAATCTTGCACTCTACTGTGTTTCCTATAGGTCCAGTACAGTGAGCTAGCTCAAACCAAAGAACTGTGCTTCCTACACAAACGGGGCACATCTAGCTCAACTCAGTATTGGAAACTAAGTAAAAGAGGAGCTTCTCTTCAGTCCAAACACTGTACTTGCTGGGAATAGAATGAATGCTATTTGCAGTGTGTATGGCCAGAATAGCACAAGAGTGGTGTTCTTACACTGAACTAACACTTGCTGCTAGAACCTGAAACTGAATGTGATTCAACTCCGTTTAGGAAGTTTCTGTGAACCCAGGTTTGCCATACAAGAAAATCTCTCTGCTTTTGAGAAAAAGGCATTCTTGCACTCTACTGTGTTTCCTAGAGCCAGTACAGTGAGCTAGCTCAAAACAAAAGAACTGTGCTTTCTACACAAACGGGGCATATCTAGTTCAACTCAGTATTGGAAACTAAGTCAATCTGGAGCTTCTCTTCAGTCCCATACAGTGTACTTGCTAGGAACAGACGCGATTGCTATTTGCACTGTGTATGGCCAGAATAGTTCAAGAGTTGTGTTTTTACACTGAATTAACTCTTGAAGCTAGAAACTGAAACAGAATGTGATTCAATTACTTGCGGAAGTTTAATTGAATCTTCGTTTGCCATACAAGAAAAACACTCTGCTTTTGACAAAAGGACATTCTTGCACTCTACTGTGTTTCCCAATCCGCCAGTACAGTGAGCTAGCTCAAAACAAAAATTGTGCTTCCTAAAAAAACATGGCATATCTAGTTCAACTCAGTATTGGAAACTAGTAAAACAGGACGTTCTCTTCAGTCGAATATACTGTATTTGCTGGGAACAGACGCGAATATTATTTGCACTGTGTATGGCCAGCATAGCACAAGAGATGTCTTCCTACCCTGAATTAACACTTGCTGTTAGAACTTGAAACTGAATGTGCTTCACCTCCGTTTTGGAAGTTTAATTGAACCCTAGTTTGCCATACAAGAAAAACACTCTGCTTTTGATAAAAGGGCATTCTTGCACTCTACTGTGTTTCCTATAGAGCCACTACAGTGAGCTAGCTCAAAACAAAAGAACTGTGCTTCCTACACAAACGGGGCATATCTAGTTCAACTCAGTATTGGAAACTAAGTCAATCCGGAGCTTCTCTTCAGTCCCATACACTGTACTTGCTGGGAACAGAGGCGAATGCTATTTGCACTGTGTATTGCAAGAATAGTTCAAAGTGGTGTTCTTACCCTGATTTAACTCTTCCTGGTATAATTTGAAACTGAAAATGCTTCAACTCGGTTTTGGAAGTTTAATTGAACCGTAGTTTGCCATACAAGAAAAACACTCTGCTTTTGAAAAAAGGGCATTCTTGCACGGTACTGTGTTTCCTGTAGGGCCAGTACAGTGAGGTAGCTCAAAACAAAGAACTGTGCTTCCTACACAAACGGGGCATATCTAGTTCAACTCAGTATTGGAAACTAATTCAAACCAGAGCTTCTTTTCAGTCCAAAACACTGTACTTGCTGGGAATAGAATGAATGCTATTTGCAGTGTGTATGGCCAGAATAGCACAAGAGTTGTGTTCTTACCCTGAACTAACACTTGCTGCTAGAACTTGAAACTGAATGTGATACAACTCCGTTTCAGAAGTTTAATTGAACCCTAGTTTTCCATACAAGAAACACACTCTGCTTTTGAGAAATGCGCATTCTTTCACTCTACTATGATTCCTATAGGGCCAATACAGTGAGCTAGCTCAAAACAAAAGAACTCTGCTTCCTACACAAACGGGGCATATCTAGTAAAACTCAGTATTGCAAACTAATTCAAACAGGAGCTTCTCTTCAGTCCTATACACTGTACTTGCTGGAAACAGACATGAATGCAATTTGCACTGTGTATGGTCAGAATAGTCCAAGAGTTGTATTCTTACTCTGAATTAACACTTGCTGCTAGAACTTGAAACTGAATGTGATTCAACTCCTTTTTGGAAGTTTAATTGAACCCTAATTTGCCATACAAAAAACACACTCTGCTTTTGAGAAAAGGGCATTCTATCACTCTAATTGGTTTGCTATAGGGCCAGTACAGTGAGCTGCTCAAAAGAAAAGAACTGTGTTTCCTACACAAGTGGGGCATATCTAGTTCAACTTAGTATTGGAACATAAGTCAAACAAGAGCTTCTCTTCAGTCCCATACACTGTACTTGCTGGGAAGAGACACAAATGCTAATTGCACTGTGTATGGCCAGAATAGATCAATAGCGGTGTTCTTACCCTGAATTAACACTTGCGGCTAGAACTTGAAACTGAATGTAATTCAACTACTTTTTGGAAGTTTAATTGAACCCTAGTTTGCCATACGAGAAAAACACTCTGCATTTGAGAAAAGGGCATTCTTGCACTCTTCTGTTCGTCCTATAGGGCCAGGAGAGTGCGCCAGTTCACAACAAAAGATCTGTGTTTCCTACACAAACAGGAAATATCTAGTTCAACTCAGTATTGGAAACTAAGTCAAACAGGAGCTTCTCGTCAGTGCAATACACTATAGTTGCTAGGAGCAGACTCGAATGCTATTTGCACTGTTTATGGCCAGAATAGCACAAGAGTGGTGTTCTTAAGCTGAATTAACACTTGCTCCTAGGAAAAGAACCTGAATGTGATTCAACTCCGTTGTGGAAGTTTAATTGAACCCTAGTTTGCCATACAAGAAAAACACTCTGCTTTTGAGAAAAGGGCATTCTTGCACTCTACAGTGTTTCCTAGAGCCACTACAGTGAGCTAGCTCAAAACAAAAGAACTGTGCTTCCTACACTAAAGGGGCATATCTACGACAACTCAGTATTGGAATCTAAGTCAAATTGGAGCTTCTCTTCAGTCCAATACACTGTTCTTGCTGGGAACAGACGCGAATGCTATTTGCACTGTGTATCGCCAGAATAGTACAAGTGGTGTTCTTTCCCTGCGGTAACACTTGCTGCTAGAATTTGACTGACTGTGATTCAACTCCGTTTAGGAAGTTTAATTGAACTCTAGTTTGCCATACTAGAAAAACACTCTGTTTTTCAGAAAAGGGCATTCTTGCACTCTACTGTGTTTCGTATAGGGCCAGTACAGTGAGCTAGCTCAAAACAAAAAACTGTGCTTCCTATACAATCGCGGCATAATTATTTCAACTCAGTATTGGAAACTAAGTCAAAGGGATCTTCTCTTCAGTCCAAGTCACTGTACTTGCTGGGAATACACGCAATGCTATTTGCACTGTGTATGGCCATAATAGCACAAGAGTGGTGTTCTTACTATGAAATAACACTTGCTGCTAGAACTTGAAACTGAATGTGATTCAACTCCATTTAGGAAGTTTAATTGAACCCAGGTTTGCCATACAAGAAATACACTGTGCTTTTTATAAAAGGGCATTCTTGCACTCTACTGTGTTTCCTATAGAGCCAGTAAGGTGAGCTACCTCAAAACAAAAGAGCTGTTCTTCCTAGACAATCGGGGCATATCTAGTTCAACTTAGTAAAGGAAACTAAGTCAAACAGGAGCTTCTCTTCAGTCCAATACACTGTACTTGCAGGGAACAGACCTGAAAGCTTTTGGCACTGTGTATGGCCAGAATAGCACAAGAGTTGTGTTCTTACCCTGAACTAACACTTGCTGCTAGAACTTGAAACTGAATGGGATTCAACTCCGTTTAGGAAGTTTAATTGAACCCAGTTTGCCATTCAAGAAAAACACTGTGCTTTTTATAAAAGGGCATTCTTGCACTCTACTGTGTTTCCTGTAGGGCCAGTACAGTGTGCTAACTTAAAACAAAAGGACTGTGCTTCCTATACAAACGGGGCATAGCTAGTTAAACTCAGTATTGGAAACTAAGTCAAACAGTAGCTTCTCTACAGTCAAATACACTGCACTTGCTGGGAACAGACGCGAATGCTATTTGCACTGTGTATGGCCAGAATAGTTCAAAAGTGGTGTTCCTACCATGAATTAACACGTGCTGCTAGGACATGAAACTGAATGTGATTCAACTCCGTTGACAAAGTTTAATTGAACCCATTTGCCATTCAAGAAAAACACTGTGCTTTATATAAAAGGGCATTCTTGCACTCTACTGTGTTTCCTATAGAGCCAGTACAGTGAGCTAGCACTAAACAAAGAGCTGTTCTTCCTAGACAAACGGGGCATATCTAGTTCAACTCAGTAAAGGAAACTAAGTGAAACAGGAGCTTCTCTTCAATCAAATATACTGTACTTGCAGGGAAGTTACGTGGAAGCCATTTTCACTGTGTATGGCCAGAATAGCACAATAGTGATGTTAGTACCCTGAACTATCACTTGCTGCTAGAACTTGAAACTGAATGTGATTCAACTCCGTTTCGGAAGTTTAATTGATCCCTTGTTTGCCATACCAGAAACTCACTCTGCTTTTGAGAAATGGGCATTCTTTCACTCTACTGTGTTTCCTATAGGGCCAATACAGTGAGCTAGCTCAAAAGAAAAGAACTCTGCTTCCTACACAAAGGGGGCATATCTAGTTCAACTTAGTATTGGAAACTAAGTCAAACAGGAGCTTTTCTTCAGTCCAATACTCTGTACTTGCTGGGAACAGACGCGAATGCTATTTGCTCTGTGTATGACCAGAATAGCACAAGAGTGGTGTTTTTATCCTGAATTAACACTTGCTGCTACAACATGAAACGGAATGTGATTCAACTCCGTTGAGGAAGTTTAATTGAACCCTAGTTTGCCATACAAGAAACACACTTTGCTTTTGAGAAAAGGGCATTCTTTAACTTTACTTTGTTTCCTATAGGGCCAGTACAGTGAGCTAGCTCAAAAAAAAAAAAAAACTGTGTTTCCTACACAAACAGAAAAAGTCTAGTTCAACTCAGTATTGGAAACTCAGTCAATCAGGAGCTTCTCTTCTGTGCAATACACTGTACTTGCTTGGAACCGACAAAATGCTATTTGCAGTGTGTATGGCCAGAATAGCTCAAGAGTGGTGTTGTTAACCTGAATTAACACTTCCTGCTAGAATTTGAAACTGAATTCAATTCAACTCCATTTAGGAAGTTTAATTGAACCATAGTTTGCCATACAAGAAAAACACTCTGCTTTTGAGGAAAGGGCATTCTTGCACTCTACTGTGTTTCCAATATGGCCAGTACAGTGAGCTAGCTCAAAACAAAAGAACTCTGCTTACTACACAAACGGGGAATATGTAGTTCAACTCAGTATTGTAAACTAAGTCAAATAGGAGCATCTCTTCAGTCCAATACAGTGTACTCTCTGGGAAAAGTTGTGAATGCTATTCGTACTGTGTATGGCCAGAATAGCAGAAGAGTGGTGTTCTTACCCTGAAATAACACTTGCAGCTAGAAATGAAACTGAATTCGATTCAACTCCATTTAGGAAGTTTAATTGACCCCTAGTTTGCCATACAAGAAAAACACTCTCCTTTTGAGAAAAGGGCATTCTTGCACTCTGCCTTGTTTCCTAGAGCCAGTACAGTGAGCTAGCTCAAAACAAAAGAGCTGTTCTTCCTAGACAAACGGGGCATATCTAGTTCAACTCAGCAATGGAAATTAAGTCAAACAGGAGCTTCCCTTCAGTCCAATACACTGTTCTTGCTGGGAAGAGACGCGAATGCTATTTGCACTGTGTATGGCCAGAATAGCACAAGAGTGGTGTTCTTACTATGAAATAACACTTGCTGCTAGAACTTGAAACTGAATGTGATTCAACTCCATTTAGGAAGTTTAATTGAACCCAGGTTTGCCATACAAGAAATACACTGTGCTTTTTATAAAAGGGCATTCTTGCACTCTACTGTGTTTCCTATAGAGCCAGTAAGGTGAGCTACCTCAAAACAAAAGAGCTGTTCTTCCTAGACAAACGGGGCATATCTAGTTCAACTCAGTAAAGGAAACTAAGTCAATCAGGAGCTTCTCTTCAGTCCAATACAGTGTACTTGCTGGGAACACACGCGAATGCTATTTGCACTGTGCATGGCCAGAACAGCACAAGAGTGTTGTCCTTACCCTGAATTAACACTTGCTGCTAGAACTTGAAACTGAATGTGATTCAACTACATTTAGGAAGTTTCATTGTGCCCTAGTTTGCCATACAAGAAAAACACTCTGCTTTTGACAAAAGGGCATTGATGCACTCTACTGTGTTTCCTATAGGGCCAGTACAGTGAACTAGCTCAAAACCAAAGAACTGTGCTTCCTACACAAACGGGGCATATCTAGTTCAACTCAGAATTGGAAACTAAGTAAAAGAGAAGGTTCTCTTAAGTCCAATACACTGTACTTGTTGGGAACAGACGCGAATGCTATTTGAACTGTGTATGGCCAGAATAGCACAAGAGTGGTGTTCTTACCCTGAATTAACACTTGTTGCCTGAAGTTGAAACTGAATGTAATTCAACTTCCTTTAGGAAGTTTAATGAACCCTAGATTGTCATACAAGAAAAACACTCTGTTTTGGAGAAAAGGGCATTCTTGCACTCTACTGTGTTTCCTACAGTGCCAGTACAGTGACCTAGCTCAAAACAAAAGAGTGGTGTGTTACCCTGAATTAACACTTCCGGCTATAATTTGAAACTGAATGTGATTCAACTCCGTTGAGGAAGTTTAATTGAACCTTCTTTTGTCATGCAAGAAAAAGACTCTACTTTTGAGAAACAGGCATTCTTGTACTCTCCTGTGTTTCCTATAGGGCCAGTACAGTGATTTAGATCGGAACATAACAACTGTGATTTCTATACAAACGTGGCATAACTAGTTCAACTCAGTCTTTGAAACTAAGTAAAACAGGAGCTTCTCTTCAGTCCAATGCACTGTATTGCTGGGAACAGATGAGAATGCTATTTGCACTGTGTATGGCCAGAATAGCACAAGAGTTGTGTTCTTACCCTGAATTAACACTTGCTTCTAAACTTTAAACTGAATGTCATTCAACCCCGTATATGAAGTTTAATTGAACCCTCTTTGCCATGCAAGAAACACACTCTGTTTTGAGAAAACGGCATTCTTGAACTCTACTGTGTTTCCTATAGGGCCAGTACAGTGAGCTAGCTCAAAACAAAAGAACTGGGCTTCCTACACAAACGGGGCATATCTAGTTCAACTCAGTATTGGAACCGATTCAAACATGAGGTTCTCTTCAGTCCAATACACTGTACTTGCTGAGAACAGACGCGAATGCTATTTGCACTGTGTATGGCCAGAATAGCACTAGAGTGGTGTACTTACCCTGAATTAACACTTGCTGCTACAACTTGAACCTGAATGTGATTCAACTCCGATTAGGAAGTTTAATTGAACCCTAGTTTGCCATTCAAGAAAAACACTCGGCTTTTGAGAAAAGGGCATTCTTGCACTCTACTGTGTTCCTATAGGACCAGTACAGTGAGTTAGCTCACAAAAAAAGAACTGTGCTTCCTACAAAAACAGGGAATTTCTAGTTGTACTCAGTATTGCAAAGTAAGTACAACAGGAGCTTCTCTCATTCCAATACACTGTACCTGCTGGAAACAGACGCGAATGCTATTTGTACTGTTTATAGCCAGAATAGCACAGGAGTGGTGTTTTTACCCTGAAAAAACCCTTGCTGCTAGAACTTGAAACGGAATGTGATTCAACTCTGTTTAGGATGTTTAATTGAACCCTAGTTTGCCACAAAAAAAAGCACTCTGCTTTTGAGAAAAGAGCATTCTTGCAGTCTACTGTGTTTCCCATAGGGCCAGTACAGTGAGCTAATTTAAAACAAAAGAACTATCCTTCCTACACAAACAGGGCGAATTTAGTTCAACTCAGTATTGGAAAGTAAGTCAAACAGGAGTTTCTCTATAGGGCAATACTATACTTACTGGAAACCGACACGAATGCTATTTGTACTATATATGGAAAGAATAGCACAAGAGTGGTGTTCTTGCCCTGAATTAACACTTGCTGCTAGAACTGGAAACTGAATGTGATTCAACTCCCTTTCAGAAGTTTAATTGAACACTAGTTTTCCATACAAGAAAAACAATCTGATTTTGAGAAAAGGGCATTCTTGCATTCTCTTGTGTTTCCTATAGGTCCAGTACAGTGACCTTGCTCAAAACTAAAGAACTGCGCTTCATAACAAATGGGGCATATCTATTTCAACTCAGGATTGGAAACCAAGTCAAACACGAGCTTCTCATCAGTCTAATACACTGGACTTGCTGAGAACAGATGAGAATGCTATTTGCACCGTGTATGGCCAGAATAGTACAAGAGAGGTGTTCTTACCGTGAATTAACACTTGGTGGTAGAATTTGAAACTGAATGTGATTCAACTCCGTTTAGGAAGTTTAATTGAACCCTCGTTTGCAATACAAGGAAAACAGTCTACTTTTGAGAAAAGGGAATTCTTGAACTCTACTGTGTTTCCAATAGGCCCAGTACAGTGAGTTCTCTCAGAAAAAAAGAACTGTGCTTCCTACACAAACGGAGCCTATCTAATTCAACTCAGTATTGGAAACAAAGTAAAACACGAGCTTCTCTTCATTTCAATACACTCTACTTGCTTAGAACAACGCGAATGCTATTTGCACTGTGAATGGCCAGTATACAACAAGAGTGATATTCTTACCCTGAATTAACAATGCCGTTAGAACTTTAAACTGAATGTGATTCAACTTCCTTAATGAAGTTTAATTGAACCCTAGCTTTTCATACAAGAAAAACTGTCTACATTTGAGAAACGGGCATTCTTGCTCTCTACTGTGTTTCCTATAGGGCCAATGCATTGAGCTAATTCACAGCAAATGAACTGTGCTTCCTACAGGAATGGGGCCTATCTAGTTCAACTCAGTATTGGAAACTAAGTCAAACAGGAGCTTCTCTTCAGTCAAATATACTGTACTTGCTGCGATAAGACGTGAATGGTATTTGCACTGTTTATGGCCAGAAGAGCACAAGAGTGGTGTTCTTACACTGAATTAACCCTTCCTGCTAAAATTTGAAACTGAATGTGATTCAACTCCATTTAGGAAGTTTAATTGAATCTTCTTTTGTCATACAAGAAAAAGACTCTACTTTTGAGAAACAGGCATTCTTGTACTCTCCTGTGTTTCCTATAGGGCCAGTACAGTGATCTAGCTCGGAACATAACAACTGTGCTTCCTATACAAACGTGGCATAACTAGTTCAACTCAGTTTTAGAAACTAAGTAAAACAGGAGCTTCTCTTCAGTCCAAAGCACTGTATTGCTGGGAACAGACGCGAAAAATATTTGTACTGTGTATGGCCAGAATAGCACAAGAGTTGTGTTCTTACCCTGAATTAACACTTGTTTCTAGAACTTGAAACTGAATGTCATTCAACCCCGTTTATGAAGTTTAATTGAACCCTCTTTGTCATGCAAGAAACACATTCTGGTTTGAGAAAAGGGCATTCTTGAACTCTACTGTGTTTACTATAGGGCCAGTACAGTGAGCTAGCTCAAAACAAAAGAACTGGGCTTCCTACACAAACGGGGCATATCTAGTTCAACTCAGTATTGGAACCGATTCAAACATGAGGTTCTCTTCAGTCCAATACACTATACTTGCTGAGAATAGACGCGAATGCTATTTGCACTGTGTATGGCCAGAATACACAAGAGTGGTGTACTTACCCTGATTTAACACTTGCTGCTACAACTTGAACCTGAATGTGATTCAACTCCGATTAGGAAGTTTAATTGAACCCTAGTTTGCCATACAAGAAAAACACTCTGCTTTTGAGAAAAGGACATTCTTGCACTCTATTGTGTACCTATAGGACCAGTACAGTGAGTTAGCTCACAAAAAAAGAATGGTGCTACCTACACAAACGGGGCATATCTAGTTGTACTCATTATTGGAAAGTAAGTACAACAGGAGCTTCTCTTCAATCTAATCCACTGTACCTGCTGGAAACAGATGCGAATGCTATTTGTACTGTGTATGGCCAGAATAGCACAAGAGTGGTGTTCTTACCCTGAATTAACACTTGCTGCTAGAACTTGAATCTGAACGTGATTCAACTCGGTTTAGGAAGTTTAATTGAACCCTAGTTTGCCATACAAGAAAAACACTCTACTTTTGACAAAAGGGCATTCTTGCACTCTATTGTGTTTCCTGTAGGGCCAGTACAGTGAGCAAGCTCAAAACAAAAGAATTGTGCTTCCTACACAAACGGGCCATATCTAGCTCAACTCAGTATTGGAAACTAAGTCAAATCAGACCTTCTCTTCAGTCCAATACACTGTACTTCTTGGGAACCGATGGGAATGCTATTTGTATTGTGTATGGCCAGAATAGCACAAGAGTGGTGTTCTTACCCTGAATTAACACTTGCTTATAGAACTTGAATCTGAACGTGATTCAACTCGGTTTAGGAAGTTTAATTGCATCCTAGCTTGCCATACAAGAAAAACACTCTGCTTTTGAGAAAAGGGCATCTTACTCTTTCCTGTGTTTCCTAAAGGGCCTGTACAGTGAGCTAGCTCAGAACAAAAGAACTGTGCTTCCTACACAAACGGGGCATATCTAGTTCATCGCAGTATTGGAAACTAAGTAAAACAGGAGCTTTTCTTCAGTCCAAAACTGTACTTGCTGGGAGCAGACACAAATGATATTTGCACTGTATATGGCCAGAATAGCACAAGAGTGTTCTGTGGGACGGTCTTTATGTCAAATTGCTCTGATTGGTCAATAAATAAAACACTGATTGGCCAGTGGCCGGGCAGGAATTAGGTGGGATAAGGAGAGAGGAGAATTCTGGGATATGGAAGACTGAGGTAGAGAGACACTGCAGCCGCCGCCATGACCAGCAGCATGTGAAGACGCCGGTAAGCCACCAGCCACGTGGCAAGGTATAGATTTATGGAAATGGTTAATATAAGATAAAAGAACAGTTAGCAAGAAGCCTGCCACGGCCATACAGTATGAAAGCAATATAAGTCTCTGTGTTTACTTGGTTGGGTCTGAGCGGCTGTGGGACTGGCGGGTAACAAAGATTTGTACTGACTGTGGGCAAGGCAGGAAAACTCTTGCTACAAGAGTGGTGTTCTTACCCTGAATTAACACTTGCTGCTAGAACTTGACACTGAATGTGATTCAACTCCGTTTCAGAAGTTTAATTGAACCCTAGTTTGCCATACAAGAAAAACACTCTGCTTTTGAGAAAAGGGCATTCTTGCACTCTATTGTTTTCCTATAGGACCAGTACAGTGAGCTAGCTCAAAACAAAAGAACTGCGGTTCCTACACAAACGGGACATATCTAGTTCAACACAGTATTGGAAACTAAGTAAAACAGGAGCTTCTCTTCAGTCCAATACACTGTACTCGCTGGGAACAGACGCGAATGCTATTTGCACTGTGTATGGACAGAATAGCACAAGAGTGGTGTTATTACACTGAAGTAACACTTGCTGCTAGAATTTGAAACTGAATGTGATTCAACTCCGTTTAGGAAGTTTAATTGAACCCTAGCTTTCCATAGAGGAAAAATACTCTGCTATTGAGAAATGGGCATTCTTGCACTCTACTTTGTTTCCTATAGGGCCAGTACAGTGAGCTAGCTCAAAACAAAAGAACTGTGATTCCTACACAAATGGGGCATATCTAGATCAACTCAGTATTGGAAACTGAGTAAAACAGGAGATTCTCTTCAGTCCAATACACTGTACATGCTCTGAACAGACGCGAATGCTATTTGTACTGTGTATGGCGGGATAACAGAATAGTTGTGTGTAGATATTACCAATCTTCTTATTAATATAAGAAAAACAGAGCCAATGTAAAAGAGAAAGCCAAGAGGTCAGAGCTCAGAGATAAAATCTTACCTCCTGCAGTGCTCCTAACTTCCCTGAGAGAGAGAGCTACTTCCTCTTTTTCTGTGTTTAATTACTCTTTTTCTTCTGCCTTCTCATTGGTTGTAAATCCAACCACATGACTGCCTCATCACTGCCTGTAAGTACCACCCTCCAGGTCTTAAAGGCGTATGTCTCCAATACTGGCTGTATCCCTGAACACATAGAAATCTACCTAGCTCTTCTTACCACCACGCTCTTGCTATGGCTCTAATAGCTCTGACCCGAGGGCAACTTTATTTATTAACATAAAATTAAAATCACATTTCAGTACAAATAAAATATCACCATATTTCCCCTTTTCTATTTTAATAAAAAGAAAAAAGGCAAAAGGACATAGCTAACAAAAGAAAAACTATATACAAAAGTACAATAACTATATACAATATATACAATTAACAAATACCTAAACGATGTCTTGTCCATTTGTATTTGACAAATCTGAGAAAATAATTCCCTTATCTATCCTATTTTAGTAAGTCCAAAATGTATCTAATTCACTTTCTATCCCAATTAATCTTCAACTATAACTTACTAACCTTCAACTCCCTCAGAGACCCAAGAAGGAAATAATATTAGCTAACAAAAATAAAATCAGGAAGTGCACAAAAGCAACTTCCAAAAATTTTGTGAGTTGACAGAAACAGCCAGCTGCCTGGACAGTCACCTGAGGTTTCTCCGCAGTGTTGGGGCATCATCTTCAGCCTATAGGCTTATGGTATCTGACAGACTCCTTTGTGAAGTAGGTTGTACACAAGGTCAACAGTTCAACCTCACATTGGTTGAGAGCAGTCCATGTACCAGAAACACCTGAATTCCACTAGTGTCATGTCATGATTCAGGATTTTAAATTCTGGAAATTGTTGATGGTTTTTGAATTCAGCTGTCCATTCTTCTTGGCTGTGTATATATGGCTTCATCTCAGCATCCCCTTCTTCTCCACATCCCTCTATTAAATGCCAGTCTACTATTGAGAGGCGTGAGCTTTCAGTTGCTGTTCCATTGCACAACAGAAGCCATCGGCCCACTGCCTGTTCAGCTGCCTTCGAAGAAAAGGGTACTGTACCTTTTCCGGATTGTGAAGGCCACTTCAGGGATGGTGCCATATTGTCCTGGCCTCAGAAGATGCCTTTTGATAAAGCCATAACCACACTTGTTTTGGCAGGAATCAGTAGTCCTTTGTTTCGTGTTCTGTCTGTCCATTTTTTTCTTGTTGATTCGAGGATACTTTGTTGTCCAGTGGCTAACTTTTGCCACAATGAAAGTTAACTCCATATGCAGTTTCTTCAATGCCCATATTTTCTCTGAAGTAGATTGGTATTGCCAGGAGCCGACATGTCTCAAAAAAGAAAAATTTCTAAGTTATTAAAACATTTTAAATGCCATATTCAGTAGATCTCTGAAGGGTTTGAAGATGACCTGTCTAAAATATATCTGCTCAATTTTTAAAACATATCTAATATGACTACAATTTCTATTGTAATGTCTAACTACTACCTTTCATTTCTTTATATCCTAATAGTTGGTAATAATGTAAAGTATTTAAAACTAGTAATTGTCTTTTTCTTTTCTTTTCTTTTTTCTTTTTAAACAAGAACCTTAAATCTAATCTCCTCTGCTTATCCTTTTTCCTAACCCTTGACAACAACTTGTGACCAACCCCCCTAAATAATGAAAATTATCCCAGACACAAAACCCGTTAAAAAGAACCAAAAAAAAAAAAAAAAACACCCGCCACACAACACCTCTTTGGGAATGTGGGCGTCGTATTCTTAAAATTGCTTCCTGCTGGGTATGGGCGAAGTTATCTTTATCCTGAAAGAAAAATTTAGGTTAATTGTCAAATTCTAGGAAAGGTAACTATGTCCTTCATTATTATCCAGTCTGTGTATAAAGCCAAAGTTCAGGGTTTATCTCAAGTCCTTATTCAAGTAGTCTTTGAGACTGGATCATCTCAGCTAGTCATCTCAAAATTGCTCTGAGCACCTTGTAGCTCAAAGCTGATCTGTAGATGATGTTTGTCAGTTCAGTGATATTATTATTGTCCACGTGGAATTGTTGTTGTTGTGGGGCCCCATCTTCTTCCTGGAGACTTCAGTTGATGTTAGGCCTGGCCGTGATTTCCTGCAGAAAACTGATAAGAGACTCGAACACAAAGACATATATATGCAGCTAAATGAAGCCTTTTTTCTAGAATTAGTTAGTACTCTATATGACCATTCATATCTTAACAAAGTTTAAAATGTATATATATATATATACATATATATATATATATTAATCTTGTAAATTTTGATATAAAATTTATACTTTAAGAAAAGTTTAAAGAATCAGAATAGAATCAAAGAGTTGAGATTAGTAATAGAATAGTCCCTTAATTAATTTGGCTTTTGTCCTGTCCCACAGCAGAAAATGGCTCTTTTATTCTGGCATGATACAGGGAGTTTGTATTTTCCTTTTAACAACATGCTTGAGTTTAAAGAAGGAGAGAGCCATTCTCCAACTCCAAAGTCAGCTTTAAATTTTAATTGAACTGGGACTATTAGAAGACCAATATTGTTAAATCTTTGGAGAAAAGCAGAAACAAACATTTAGGAAAACATAAAAATTTTTAGATAATAAATACCCATACGCCATTTCACTGTGTTTCCTGGGATAGATGATTTGTCCCTTTTCTTCAGTTGTCTCATTTGTCTTGTGTTGTTCAGATTCATTAACCATCATTCTCCTAAAAGACAAAAACAAAAACCTTTCCCCAAGACTAACTTTGGGGATGTTCCCTTTTGGCAAGTTATTATCTGATTAAATGAATAGGCATGTGTTACTGGTACAAGTTAGTTTAAATTGGATGTTCATGCTGGTTGATGAACTATCATCTCCTCTAATTAAGAGGTTCCTCTTGTTCAAATCGAACCTTTATCAATTTTGATGGTACCCACAGCTTATCTTCTCCTGTAGAAACAAAAGCAAAACCTCGTCCCCAACGTAATACATACCCTGGTTTCCATTCTGAGGTCAGCACATCCTTAAAGTATATAGGCTGATTTAATTCTATTATCCAATGTCTCTCTGCAGCTGTTGTTCCTTTCTCAATGGCATTCAGAAAATTCAAAGTTAATGGAGCATTATGCAGTCTATTTCTGGGGGGTTTTGTTACTCCTTTCTGTTTATTTAGCATATCCTTTAGAGTTCTGTTTGATCTTTCTATAACTGCTTGACCTGTAGGATTATGTGGTATGCCTGTAATATGCTTTATTTTGTAATAAGCAAAAAACTGTTTCATTTTAACAGAGACATATTATGGAGCATTGTCAGTTTTGATTTGTGCAGGTATACCCATGATGGCCATAACTTCTAGCAAATGAGTGCTTACAGAATCAGCTTTTTCAGAACTCAAAGCAGTTGCCCATTGAAATCCTGAATAAGTATCAATGGTGTGGTGTACATATTTCAATTTTCCAAATTCTGCAAAGTGAAACCCGTCCATCTGCCAGATTTCATTCCTCTGAGTACCCTTTGGGTTAAATCCTGCTGGTAATGGCGTTTGATTATAGAAGGAACAAGTAGGACATTTCTTTACTATTTCTTTGGCTTGTTGCCAGGTTATGGAAAAATCCCTTTTTAAACCTTTACTAATGACATGATGTTTTTTATGAAATTCTGAGGCCTCCAGCACATTTCCTATGAATAATTTATCAATCTCATCATAGCCTTGTGCTAAAGGGCCTGGCAGACCAGTATGAGATCGGATGTGAGTTATATATAAAAGATGACTCCTTTTCCTGATTGTATCTTGTAATTGAATAAATAGTGAAGTTAATTCTGAAGCTTCAGGGATAAACAGTGCAGTCTCAATATGTAACACCACTCTTTCAGCATACTGAGAGTCAGTTACTATGTTGAGAGGTTCTGAAAAATCCATTAATACCAACAGAATAGCATACAATTCTGATTTTTGCACTGAATTATAAGGACTTTGTACCACTTTACTTAAATTTTCTGATTTGTAACCTGCCTTTTTCTTGTTTGTTGGCATCTGTAAAAAATGTACGAACTCCAGATATGGGTTTTTGCTGTACAATTCGAGGCAAGATCCATTCAGCTCTCTTTATAAACTTATTCTGTTGCTTTTGGGATATTTGCTGTTAATTTCTCCCAAAAAATTACTGCAAGCTCTTTGCCAAGGTTCATTTTCTGTCTATAATTTTTCAATGTCCTCCTTAGTTAAAGGTACTACAATTTCTGCTGGGTCTATTCCTGTTAATTGACAAAGTCTCAATTTTCCTTTCCAAATCAAGTCAGAGATTTTTTCCCCATAAGTTTTTAATTTTTTATTTGCTTTATTTGGTAAGAATATCCATTCCAACATAATATCTTCCCTCTGCATTAATATTCCAGTAGGAGAATGCCTAGAAGGTAAAATAACCAAAATGCAATCCAGCTTTGGATCAATTCGATCCACGTGCCCTTCATGTACTTTCTTTTCTACCAAGGCCAATTCTTTCTCAGCTTCAGGTGATAATTCTCTTGGACTATTTAAGTCCTTGTCACCTTCTAAGGTTTTGAACAAATTAGTCAGTTCATCATTTTTTACACCAACAATAGTTCGTAGATGAGAAATATCTCCAAATAATCTTTGAAAGTCATTAAGAGTCTGTAGTCTATCTCTCCTAATTTGCACCTTTGGGGTCTAATTTTTTGTAGCTCTACTTTATATCCTAAATAATTAATAGAATCTCCTCTTTGTATTTTTTCAGGAGCAATTTGTAATCCCCAGCAAGGCAAAATTTTCTTTACTTCTTCAAACATTCTTTCTAAAGTATCTGCATTTGAGTCAGCTAGTAAAATATCCATATAATGATAAATTATAGATTTAGGAATTTTTTTACGTATCACTTCCAATGGCTGTTGTACAAAATATTGGCACAGAGTTGGGCTATTTACCATTCTCTGTGGGAGGACCCTCCATTGAAATCTTTTAACCGGTTGAGAATTATTATAAGTAGGCACTGTGAAAGCAAATCTTTCTTTGTCTTTTTCTTGTAAGGGTATTGAAAAGAAACAGTCTTTTAAATCAATAACTATGAGAGGCCATCCTTTTGGTAACAGAGTAAGCAAAGGAATTCCAGATTGTAGAGAGTCCATCGGCCGAATTACTTTGTTAATTGTTCTAAGGTCTGTTACCATTCTCCATTTACCAGATTTCTTTTTAATAACAAATACAGGAGAATTCCAAGGGCTGGTTGACTATTCAATATGCTGAGCATTTAACTGTTCTTCTACCAGCTCTTCTAAAGCCTGGAGTTTCTCTGTTGTTAAAGGCCATTGCTGAACCCATACAGGCTTGTCTGTTAACCATTTTAAAGGTAGAGCTGTTGGTATTTTTGGAAGATTATCACTTGTTGTGCCCTGTTCTTGTATAATATGGATGGCTGGTGACCACTCAAAATAATGCCTTCTAATATTTCTCTCAGAAACATGTGCTAGTTTATGATTTGTTTCTGAGATTGGAGGGATGTTAATCTGAGTATTCCATTGTTGTAACAAGTCTCGACCCCACAGGTTCATAGCTATGTTAGCCACATATGATTTTAATTTTCCTCTCTGTCCTTCTGGACCTATACATTCCAGCCATCTTGCACTCTGTTTCACCTGAGATAATGTCCCAATTCCTAACAGTTGAAGGTTTACCTCTTGAAGAGGCCAAGGTGGATGCCAAAATTCTGGTGCAATTATGGTAACATCTGCACCTGTGTCTACCAGACCAGACAACAAAACACCATTTACTTTTATCGTTAATTTTGGTCTCTGTTCATTAATAGAAGTTTGGCAAAAAATTTTCTTTATGTTTTCTCCTGAATTTTCTATTCTCTCTGTTTCATCATCCTGACCAGTATGATTTATTCCAATAGTCATTTGGTTATTTAATAGCTCAGAGCAGGGATTTCCTCTACAGCTGCACGAAATGTTTGAACTGGTTTTGCTATGGGGGACTGCATGAGGCCCCTCCGGGAGTTTCCTGAAAACTGAGGCAAAGGATTACCCTGTCTGTCCTTTGTTGATCTACCTTCATTGCTCCAGTGTTTTCCCTTACCACACCTTCTGCATACTCCAGAAGGGAGGGGCATTCTGTTGCCATTGTTCCTTGAAGAAACATTGCTTCTAGGAATGACCTGTTTACAGTCCCTTTTAAAATGTCCTTGCTTTCCACACCCAAAACATCTAACACTCCTCAAACCTTTTGAAATTACTTCTCCTACCCACATATCATCATGCTCATCAGCCTCAACATTAATTGTTTCTCTAATCCAATCTTGCAAAGGTGCAGATCTTGCCTTTAACGGCCTGATTATTCTTTTGCATGCTGCATTCACATTCTCAAATGCCAAAGCTTCAATTATTGCCTTACTAGCTTCTGATTCTGAGACCATTCTGTGTACTGCTGAAGCCAGTCTTTCAAAAAATCTGTGAAAGATTCTTTTGGGCCTTGCATAACCTTTGTGAATGACTCAGGTTTTTTTCCTGGTTCCTCAATTCTGTCCCATGCATTCAAGGCTGCCATTCGACATAAAATTAGGGTTTGAACATCATATAAACATTGTGATTATACTGAAGCATATTGGCCTTCTCCAATAAGTTGATCCTGACAAACTTGTATTCCTTTATCCCTCCATTGTTTTTCAACCTTTCTAGCTTCCTCCTTAAACCACGTTAGAAACTGAAGTCTCTGGCTGGGTTCCAGAAAAGCTTGTGCAAGGTCCCGCCGGTCCTGTGGTACAATCCAATTATATGTTGACCAAGAGTTTAACATTTGTTATACATATGGGGAATGCATGCCATAAGATACTATTGCCTCCTTAAACCTTTTAAAATCCATCAGTTCAATTGGAACCCAAATATTTTGTGTAGCCATTTGATCAGGCATGTGCTGTACGGTTACAGGATAAATTAAGGGTGACTGTGTGAAAACAGGCTTTCTTTCTGTAACCTTCTGATCCAAACTTGAACCAACTTCACTGTTAATTTCTTCTGTCTGAATTTTTACAGGTTTAACAAGTTTTTCTAAAGCTGTTACCTGGCACTTAAATCTACTATCTTTTAAATAGTAAAATGAGAATAAGCATGGTGATAAACTGGATAATTCCCATAGTACTAATCTTTTTATATTGTTGTTCTATTGTCAGACTGCCTAAAATTTCAAACAAAACCCAATTTTCTTCCAATGTACACAGGAAACCCATTTTTTTTTAATGTGGAAAAATTTGTCTTTTAAATAGTTTCCTTTTTGACTTACCAAATCTGCGTATAACAGTAGAAATCCGAGAGAATTTCAAAACAGCCACTTAGTGTCCTAGGTGTGAATCCAGAGAGAGAGAGAAAGAGACAGAGACAGAGACAGAGACAGAGAGAAAGCAAGAGAGAAAGCGAAAGTGAAAGTGAAAGTGAAAGCGTAGCCGGCTAAAGCTTAAATCCAGCCACTTGTTCCCTCTTGGGCAGAGTCAAGGCTTGGCTTTACAGGCAGGGGCCCTGTTTAGCAGGGCAGGCCTGAGTTGTTTGTAGCACTGGCTTTAAGCAAGCAGCTCAAAGTCCGGCCTGAGGCCAGGCAGACCTGGGCCGGGGCTAGGGAGCCGGCTGCTCCGGCTAGGGAGCCGGCGGCTTGGGCTAGGGAGCCGGCCCAAAGGAGTTTTTAATGGATTCTTCTCACGTTGGGTGCCAGATGCAGATGTAACAAATCGTCTAATTAAAATATGAAACACAGAGCCAATGTAAAAGAGAAAGCTGAGAGTTCAGAACTCAGAGATAAAATCTTACCTCCTGCAGTGCTCCTAACTTCCCAGAGAGAGAGCTACTTCCTCTTTTACTGTGTTTAAATAGTCTTTCTGTTCGTCCTTCTCATTGGTTGTAAACACAACCACATGACTGCCTCATCACTGCCTATAAGTACCACCCTCCAGGTCTTAAAGGCATATGTCTCCAATACTGGCTGTATCCCTGAACACACAGAACTCTACCTAGATCTTCTAACCACCACCCTCTTGCTATGGCTCTAATAGATCTGACCCCAGGGCAACTTTATTTATTAACATAAAATTAAAATCACATTTCAGTACAAATAAAATATCACGAGAAGTGTGTTCTTACACTGAAATAACACTCGCTGGTGAAACTGGAAACTGAATGTGATTCAACTCCGTTTAGGAAGTTTAATTGAACCCAAGTTTGCCATACATGAAAAACACTCTGCTTTTGAGAAAAGGGCATTCTTGCAATCTACTGTGTTTCCTATAGGACCAGTACAGTGAGCTAGCTCAAAACAAAAGAACTGTCATTCCTACACAATGGGGCATATTAGTTCAACTCAGTATTGGAAACTAAGTCAAACAGGAGCTTTTCTTCAGTCCAATGCACTGTACTTGCTGGGAACCGACGCGAATGCTATTTGAACTGTGTATGGCCAGAATAGCACAAAAGTGGTGTTCTTACCCTGAATTAACACTTGTTGCTAGCACTTGAAACTGAATGTGATTCAACTCCTTTTAGGAAGTTTAATTGCCTCCTAGCTTGCCATACAAGAAAAACACTCTGCTTTTGAGAAACGGGCATCTTGAACTTTCCTGTGTTTCCTATAGGGCCAGCAAAATGAGCTAGCTCAAAACAAAATAACTGTTTCCTACACAAACGGGCCATATCTAGTTGAACTCATTATTGGAAACTAAGTTAAACAGGAGTTTCTCTTCAGTCCAATACACTGTACTTGCTGGGAACAGACGCGAATGCTATTTTAACTGTGTATGGCCAGAATAGCACAAGAGTTGTGTTCTTACAGTGAATTAACACTTGCTGCTACTACTTGAACCTGAATGTGATTCAACTCCGTTTAGGAAGTTTAATTGAACCCTGGCTTGCCATTAAAGAAAAACACTCTGCTTTTGAGAAATGAGCATTCTTGCATTCTACTTTGTTTCCAATAGGGCCAGTACAGTGAGCTAACTCAGAAGAAATGAACTGTGCTTCCTACACAAACGGGACATATCTAGTTCAACTCAGTATTGGAAAGTTAGTAAAACAGGAGCTTCTCTTCAGTCCAAAACACTGTACTTGCTGGGAACAGACGCGAATGCTATTTGAACTGTGTATGGCCAGAGTAGCAAAAGAGTGGTGTTCTTACCCTGAATTAACACTTACTAATAGAACTTGAAACTGAATGTGATTCAACTCAGTTTAGGAAGTTTAATTGAACCCTACTTTGCCATACAAGAAAAACACTCTGCGTTTGAAAAGGGCATTCTTGCACTCTACTGTGTTTCCCATAGGGCCAGTACAGTGACCTAGCTCAAAACAAAAGACCTGTGCTTTCTACACAAACGGGACATACTAGATCAACTCAGTATTGGAAACTAAGTAAAACAGGACCTTCTCTTCAGTCCAATAAACGGTACTTGCTGGGAACAGACGCAAATGCTATTTGCACTGTTATGGGAAGAAAAGCACAACGGTGGTGTTCTTACACTGAAATAACACTTGCTGCTACAACTTGAACCTGCATGTGATTCAACTCCCTTTAGGAAGTTTAATTGAACCCTAGTTTGGAATACTAGAAAAACACTCTGCTTTTGAGAAAAGGGCATTCTTCCACTCTACTGTGTTTCCTATAGGGCCAATACAGAGAGCTAGCTCAGAACTAAAGAACTGTGATTCCTACAAAAACGGGGCATATCTAGTCCAACTCAGTATTGGAAACAAAGTAAAACAGGAGCTTCTGTAAGGTCCCATGAACTGTACTTGCTGGGAACAGACGCGAATGCTATTTCCACTGTGTATGGCCAGAATAGCACAAGAGTGGTGTACTTACCCTGAATTAACACTTGCTGCTAGAACTTGAAACTGAATGTGATTCAACTCCGTTTAGGGAGTTAAATTGAACCCTAGCTTGTCATTCAAGGAAAACACTCTGCTTTTGAGAAATGGGCATTCTTGCACACTATTGTGTTTCCTATAGGTACAGTATAGTGACCTAGCTCAAAATTAAACAACTGTGTTTCCTACTATAACGGGGCATATCTAGTTCAACTCACAACTGGAAACTAAGTAAAACAGGAGCTTCTCTTCAGTACAATACACTGTACTTGCTGGGAACAGACGCGAAAGCTATTTGCACTGTGTATGGCCAGAAGAACAAAAGAGTGGTGTTCAGACCCTGAATTAACACTTACTGCTAGAACTTGAAACTGAATTTGATTCAACTCAGTTTAGGAAGTTTAATTGAACCCTACTTTGCCATGGAAGAAAAACACTCTGCTTTTGAGAAAAGGGCATTCTTGCACGCAATTGTATTTCCTAGAGGTTCAGTACAGTGACCTAGCTCAAAACTACAGAACTGTGCTTCCTACACAAACGGGGCATATCTAGTTCAACTCAGTATTGGAAACTAAGTCAAACAGGAGCTTCTCTTGAGTCCAATACACTGTACTTGCTGGGAAGAGACACGAATGCTATTTGTACTGTGTATGGCCAGAATAGCACAAGAGTGGAGTTCTTAGCCTGAATTATAACTTGCTGCTAGAGTTGGAAACTGAAAATGATTGAACTCCGTTTAAGAAGTTTAAATGAACCGTAGTATGCCATACAAGAAAAACACTTTGCTTTTGAGAAAGGGTCATTCTTGCACTCTACTGTGTTTCTTACAAGGCCAGTACAGTGAGCTAGTTCAGAACAAAAGAACTGTGCTTCCTACACAAACGAGCCATATCTAGTTCAACTCAGTATTGGAAGCTAAGTCAAACAGGAGCTTCTCTTCAGTCCAATACACTGTACTTGCTGGGAATAGACGCGAATGCTATTTGCACTGTGTATGGCCAGAACAGCAAAAGAGTGGTGTTATTTCCCTGAATAAATACTTGCTGCTAGAACTTGAAACTGAATGTGATTCAACTCTGTTTGGGAAGTTTAATTGCACCCTAGTTTGGAATGCTAGAAAAATACTCTGCTTTTGCGAAAAGGGCATTCTTGCACTCTACTGTGTTTCCCATAGGGCCAGTACAGAGAGCTCACTCAGAACTAAAGAACTGTGATTCCTACACAAACGGGACATATCTAGTTCAACTCAGTATTGGAAACTAATTAAAACAGGAGGTTCTCTTCAGCCCAATACACTGTACTTGCTGGAAACAGACACGAATGCTATTTGCACTGATATGGCCAGAATAGCACAAGAGTGGTGTTCTTACCCTGAATTAACACTTGCTGCTAGAACTTGAAACTGAATGTGATTCAACTCAGTTTAGAAAGTTCAATTGAACCCTACTTTGCCATACAAGAAAAACACTCTGCTTTTGAGAAAAGGGCATTCTTGCACACTATTGTATTTCCTAGAGGTCCAGTACAGTGACCTTGGTCAAAACTACAGAACTGTGCTTCCTACACAAACTGGGCATATCTAGTTCAACTCAGTATTGGAAACTAAGTCAAACAGGAGCTCCTCTTCAGGCCAATGCACTCTACTTGCTGGGAACAGACGCGAATGCTATTTGAACTGTGTATGACCAGAATAGCACAAGAGTGGTGTTCTTACCCTAAATTCACACTTGCTGCTAGAATTGAAACTGAATGTGATTCAACTCCGTTTAGGACGTTTAATTGAATCCTAGTTTGCCATACAAAAAAAAAAAAACAAAAACACTCTGCTTTTGAGAAAAGGGCATTCTTGCACTCTACTGGTTTTCCTATTGGGACAGAACAGTGAGCTAGCTCAATAAAAAAGAACTGTGCTTCCTACAGAAACGGGGCATATCTAGGTCAACGCAGTATTGGAAACTAAGTAAAACAAAAGAACTGTGCATATGTACTTCAAGGCAGCATTGGAAACTGACTAGAATAGGAGCTTCTCGTCTGTCCAATACACTGTACTTGCTGGGAACAAACGAGAGTGGTATTTGCAATGTGTATGGCCAGAAGAGCACAAGAGTGGCTCTACTTACACTTAATAAACACTTGCTGCTAGATCATGAAACTGAACGTGATTCAACTCACTTAAGAATGGCAATTGAACCTTCTCTTGCCTTACATGACAGACACTCTGCCTTTGAGAAACAGGAACTCTTGTACTCTACTGTGATTCATATAGGGCCAGAACAGTGAGCTGGCTCAGAACAAAAGAACTGTGCTTCCTACAAAAATGGGGCATATCTAGTTCAAATCAGCATGGAAACTGATTAGAATAGGAGCTTCTCTTCAGTCCATTACACTGTACTTGCTGGGAACAGAAGCGAGTGCTTTTTGCACTGTGTATGGCCAGAAGAGCACAAGAGTGTCTGTTCTTACCCTGAATTGACACTTGGTGCTAAACGTGAAACTGAATGTGATTCATCTCAGATTAAGAATGGCAACTGATACCTAGCTTGCCTTAAAAGACAACCACAATGCTTTTGAGATATGGGCACTCTTATACTCTACTGTGATTACTATACGGGCAGAACAGTGAGCTGGCTCAAAACAAAAGAACTGTGCTTCCTACAAAAACTGGGCATATCTAGTTCAAATCAGCATTGGAAACTGACTAGAATAGGAGCTTCTCTTCAGTCCAATACACTGTAATTGCTGTGAACAGACGCGAGTGCTATTTGTACTGTGCATGGCTTGAAGAGCACAAGAGTGTCTGTACTTACCCTGAATTAACACTTGCTTCTAGAACGTGAAATTTAACATGATTCAACTCCGTTTAAGAATGGAAATTGTACCCTGGCTTCCCTTACAAGAAAAACACTCTGCTTTTTAGAAACCATTACTCTTGTACTCTATTGTGTTTCCTGTAGGGGCAGAACAGTGAGCAGGGTCAGAACAAAAGAACTGTGCTTCCTACAAAAACGGGGCATATCTAGTTCAACTCAACATTGGAACCTCACTAGAATAGAAGCATCTCTTCAGTCCAATGCACTGTACTTGCTGGAAAGAGACAGGAGTGCTATTTGCACTTTTTTTTGTCAAGGAGAGCACCAGAGGGACTGTTCTTACCCTGAATTAACACTTGCTGCTAGAAATTGAAACTGAATGTGATCAACTCCATTTAAGAAAGTCAATTGAACCCTAGCTTGCCTTACAAAAAAAAAACACTCAGCTTTTGAGAAAAGGGCACTCTAGTACTCTTCTCTGTTTCCTGTAGGGCCAGAACAGTGAGCTGGCTCAGAACAAAAGAACTGTGCTTCCTTCACAAACGAGGCATACCTAGTTCAACTCAACATTGGAAATTGACTAGAATACGAGCTTCTCCTCAGACCAATACACTATACTTGATGGGAACAGACACGAGTGCTATTTGCATTGTGTGTAGCCAGAAGAGCACAAGAGTGTCTGTTATTACCCTATATTAACACTTACTGATAGACCTTGAAACTGAATATGATTCAACTCTGTTTAGGAAGGTTAATTGAACCCTACCTCGCCTTACGAGAAAAACACTCTTCTTTTGATAAATGGGCACTATTGTACTCCACTGTGTTTCCTAGAGTGCCAGAACAGGCGCTTCTATTCAGACCAATACACTGTACTTGCTCTGAACAGATGGGAGTGCTATTTGCACTGAATGTGGCAGAAGAGCATAATAGTGGCTCTTCTTACCCTGATTTAACACTTGCTCCTAGAACTTGAAACTGAATGTGATTCAACTCCATTTAGGAAGTTTAATTGAACCCTAGCTTGCCTTACAAGAAAAACACTCTGCTTTTGAGAAACAGGCTCTCTTTTACTCTATTGTGTTTCCTATATGGACAGAAGAGTGAGCTGGATCACAACAAAAGAACTGTGCTTCCAACACAAACGAGGCATACCTAGTTCAACTCAGCATTGGAAACTGACTAGAATAGGAGCTTCTCTTCTGTCCATGACACAGTACTTGCTGGGAACAGACGCGAGTGCTATTTGCCAGAAGAGCACAAGAGTGGCTGTTTTACCCTGAATTAACACTTGCTTCTAAAATTGAAACTGAATATGATTCAACTCTGTTTAGGAAGGTTAATTGAACACTAGCTTTCCTTACAAGAAAAAAACTCTGCTTTTTAGAAACGGGCATTCTTTTACTCTATTGTGTTTCCTATAAGGCCAGAACCGTGAGCTGGATCACATCAAAAGAACTGTGCTTACAACACAAACGAGGCATACCTAGTTCAACGCAGCATTGAAAACTGACTAGAATATGAGCTTCTCTTCCTTCCAATGCATTGTACTAGCTGGGAACAGAGGCATGTGCTATCTGCACTGTGTATGGCCAGACGAACACAAGAGTGGCTGTTCTTACCATGAATTAACACTTGCTATACAACTTGAAACTGAATGTGATTCACCTCTCTTTTGGAAGGTGGAACCCTAGCTTGCCTTACAAGAAAAACACTCTGCTTTTGAGAAACTGGCACTCTTTTACTCTAATGTGTTTCCTATAGGGCAAGAACCGTGAGCTGGTTTACAACAAAAGAACTGTGCTTACAACACAACCGAGGCATACCTAATTCAATGCAGCATTAGAAACTGACTAGAATAGGAGCTTCTCTTCAGTCCAATACACTGTACTTGCTGGGAACAGACACGAGCGCTATTTGCACTGTGTATGTCCAGGAGAGCACCAGAGGGACTGTTCTCACCCTGAATTAACACTTGCTACAAGAAATTGAAACTGAATGTGATCAACTCCGTTTAAGAAAGGCAATTGAACCCTAGCTTGCCTTACAAGACAAATACTCTGCTTTTGAGAACGGTTATTCATTTACACTATTGTTTCCTGTAGGGCCAGAACAGTGAGATGGATGACAACAAAACAACTGTGCTTCCAAAACAAACAAGGCATACCTAGTTCAACTCAGCATTGGAAACTGACTAGAATATTTGCTTCTCTTCAGTCCAATACACTGTACTTGCTGGGAACAGATGGGAGTGCGATTTGCCAGAAGAGCACAAGAGTGGCTGTCCTTACCCTGAATTAACACTTGCTGTGAAAACTTGAAACTGAATGTGATTCAACTCCGTTTAGGAAGGTTAATTGAATCCTACATCGCCTTTCGAGAAAAACACTCTGCTTTTGAGGAACGGGCACTCTTGTACTCTAATGTATTTCCTAGAATGCTAGAACAGTTAGCAGGCTCAGAACAAAAGAACTGTGCTTCCTACACAAACGGAACTTATCTAGTTCAACTCAGCATTGGAAACTGAATAGAGTGGAGATTCTCTTCATTCCAATTCACTGTACTTTCTGGGAACAGCCGCTGCGTTATTTGTACTGTGTATGGCCAGAAGTGCACAAGAGTAGCTGTTCTTACCCTGAATTAACACTTGCTGCTAGAACTTGAAACTTAATGTGTTTCAACTGCGTTTAGGAAGGTTAATTGAACCCTCGTTTGCCTTACAAGAAAAACACTCTTCTTTTGAGAAACGGGCACACTTTTACTCTATTGTGTTTCCTATAGTGCCAGAAGAGTGTGCTGGATCAAAAGAAAAAAATTGTGCTTTCAACACAAAAGAGGCATACCTAGTTCAACTCAGCATTGGAAACTGACTAGAATAGGAGCTTCTCTTCAGTCCAATACACTGTACTTGCTGGGAACAGACGCGAGTGCTATTTGTATTTTGTATGGCCAGGAGCACAAGAGTGGCTATTCTTAACTTGAAATAACACTTGCTGGGAGAACTTGAAACTGAATGTGATTCAACTCCTTTTATGAAGATTATTTGAACCCTAGCTTACCATATGAGAAAAACATCTGCTTTTGAGAAACGGACACTCTTGTACACTACTGTGTTTCCTATAGGGCCATAACAGTGAGCTGGCTCTGGACAAAAGAACTGTCCTTCCTACAAATATGAGGCATACCTACTTCAACTCAGCGTGGGAAACTGACTAGAATAGGAGCTTCTCTTCATTCCAATGCACTGTACTTCCTGGGAACAGACACCAGTGCTATTTGCACTGTGTGTGGCCTGAAGAGCACAAGAGTGGCTGTTCTTACGCTGAATTAACACATGCTGCTAGAACTAGAAACTGAATATGATTCAACTCTGTTTAGGAAGGTTAATTAAACCCTAGGTTGCTGTGCAGGAAAAACACTCTGCTGTTGAGAAACGTGCACTCTTGTCCTCTATTGGGTTTCCTATAGGGCCATAACAGTGAGCTGTCTCAGAACAAATAACCATGTTTCACACCCAAATGAGGCATACCTAGTTCAACTCAGCATATGAAACTGAGTAGAATAGGAGCTTCTAGTCATTCCTATACACTGTACTTGCTGGGAACAGACGCGTGTGCTATTTGCACTGTGTATGTCCAGGAGAGCACCAGAGGGACTGTCCTTACCCTGAATTAACACTTGTTGCTAGAAATTGATAATGAATGTGATCAACTCCATTTAAGAAAGGCAATTGAACCCTAGCTTGCCTTCCAAGAAAACACTCAGCTTTTGAGAAATGGGCAATCTTGTATACTCTGTTTCCAATAGGGCCAGAACAGTGAGCTGGCTCAGAACAAAAGAACTGTGCTTCCTTCACAAACAAGGAATACCTAGTTCTACTCAGCATTTGAAACTGAATTGAATAGGAGCTTCTATTCAGTCCAATACACTGTACTTTCTGGGAACAGACGAGAGCGCTATATGCAATGTGTACGGCCTGGAGAGCACAAGAGGTGCTGTTCCTACCTTGAAATAACACTTGCTTGGAGAACTTGAAACTGAATGTGATTCAACTTCATTTAGGAAGTTTAATTGAGCCCTAGATTGCCTTACGAGAAAAATACTCTGCATTTGAGAAACGGGCACTCTTTTACTCTATTGTGTTTCCTATAGGGCCAGATCAGTGAGCTTGATCAAAAGAAAAAAATTGTGCTTTCAACACAAAAGAGGCGTACCTAGTTCAACTCACCATTGGAAACTGACTAGAATATGAGCTTGTGTTCATTCCAATACACTGTACTTGCTGGGAACAGACGCGAGTGCTATTTGCACTGTGTGTGGCTAGAAGAGAACAAGAGTGGCTGTTATTACCCTATATTAAAACTTGGTGCTAGAACTTGAAACTGAATGTGATTCAACTCTGTTTAGGAAGGTTAATTGAACCCTAGCTTGTCTTTAAAGAAAAACACTCTGCTTTTGAGTAACGGGCACTCTTGTACTCTACTGATTTCCTATAGGGCCAAAAAAGTGAGCTGGCTCAGAACAAAAGGACTGTGCTTCCTACACAATTGAGGCATACCTAGTTCAACTCAGCATTGGAAACTGACTGGAATATGAGCCTCTCTTTAGTCCAATAAACTATACTTGCTTGGAACAGACACGAGTGTTATTTGCACTGTATATGACCAGAAGAGCACAATATATAGTATTCCTACTATATATTGACACGTTTTGCTAGATTTTGAAACTGAATGTGATTCAAATCCGTTTAGGAAGGTTAATTGAAACCTAGCTTGCCTTACAAGAAAAACACTTTTCTTTTTGAGAAACGGGCACTCTTGTACTCTACTGTGTTTCCTATAGGGACATAACAGTGAGCTGGCTGAGAACAAAGAACTGTGCTTAATTCACAAACGAAGCATACCTAGTACAATTCCACTTTGGAAACTGACTCGAATAGGAGCTTAACTTCATTCCATTACAATGTACTTTCTGGGAACAGACGGGAGATCAATTTGACTGTTTTGGCAGGATAGCACAAGAATATCTATGCTTACCTTGAAAGAACACTTTTTGCGAGAATTTGAAAATGAATGTAAATCAAAACCGTTAAGGAAGGTTATTTAAAACTACCTTGCCTTACGAGAAAAACACTATGCTTTTGAGAAACGGGCACTCTTGTACTCTACTGTGTTTCCTATAGGGTCAGAACAGTGATCTGTCTCAGAAAAAAGAACTGTGCTTCCTTCACAAACGAGGCATACCTAGTTCAACTCCACACTGGAAACGAACTAGAACAGGAGCTTCTCTTCATTCCAATTCACTGTACTTTCTGGGAAGAGCTGCGTGTGCTATTTGCACTGTGTATGGCCAGAAGAGCACAAGAGTGGCTGTTTTCAGCCTGAATTAACACTTGCTGCTAAAAATTGAAACTGAATGTGATCAACTCCTTTTAGAATGGCAATTGAACACTAGCTTGCCTTACAAACAAAACACTCTGCTTTTGAGAAACTGGCACTCATTTGCTCTATTTTTTCCTATAGAGCCAGAACAGTGAGTTGGATTACATCAAAAGAACTCTGTTTCCAACACAAATGAGGCATACCTAGTTCAACTCAGCATTTGAAACTGAATTGATTAGGAGCTTCTATTCAGTCCAATACACTATACTTTCTGGGAACAGACAAGAGTGCTATTTGCACTGTGTATGGCCAGGAGAGCACAAGACTTGCTGTTCCTTCCTTGAAATAACATTTGCTGGGAGAACTTGAAACTGAATGTGATTCAACTTCGTTTAGGAAGGTTAATTGTGCCCTAGCATGCCTTACAAGAAAAACACTCTGTTTTGAGAAATGGGCACTCTTTTACTCTATTGTGTTTCCTATAGGGCCAGAACAGAGAGCAGGCTCAGAACAAAATAGCTGTGCTTCCTAACAAACCGGGCATATCTAGTTCAACTGAGCATTGTAAATAGAATACAATAGGAGCTTCTCTTCATTCCAATACACTGTACTTGCTCTGAACAGATGCGAGTGCTATTTGCCCTGTGTGTGGCCGGAAGAGCATAATAGTGGCTGTTCTTACCCTGAATTAACACTTGCTCCTAGAACTTGAAACTGAATGTGCATCAACTCGTTTGGAAGGTTAATTGAACCCTAGCTTGCCTTACAAGAAAAGCACTCTGGTTTGAGAAATGGGCACTCTTTTACTCTATTGTGTTTCCTATAGGGCCAGAACAGTGGGCTGGATCACAACAAAAGAACTGTGCTTCCAACACAAATGAGGCACACCTAGTTCAACTCAGCATTGAAAACTGACTAGAATAGGAGCTTCTCTTCAATCCAATACACAGTGCTTGTTGGGAACAGACACGATTGCTATTTGCCAGAAGAGTACAAGAGTGGCTGTTTTACCCTTAATTAACACTTGTTGCTAGAACTTGAAACTGAATATGATTCAACTCTGTATAGGAAGGTTAATTGAACTCTAGCATACCTTACATGAAAAACACTCTGCTTTTGAGAAAGGGGCACTCTTTTACTCTATTGTGTTTCCAATAGGGTGAAAACAATGAGCTGACTCAGAAAAAAGAACTGTACTTCCTAAACAAACAAGGCAAACCTAGTTCAACTCAGCTTTGGATACAGACTAGAATAGTCGCTTCTCTTCCTTTCAATACACTGTACTTTCTGGGAATAGACGTGAGTGCTATCTGCACTGTGCATGGCCAGAAGAGCAACAGAGTGGCTGTTCTAACACTAAAATAACAATTGCTAGAGAACTTGAAACTCTATGTGATTCAACTCTGTTTAGAAAGGTTGAAAGAACCCTAGCTTGCCTTACAAGAAAAACACTATGTTTTTTGAGAAACGCGCACTCTTTTTCTGTATTGTGTTTCCTATAGGGACAGAACAGTGAGCTGGGTAAGAACAAAAGAATGGTGGTTCCTACATAAATGGGGCATATCTAGTTCAAATCAGCATTGGAAACTGACTAGAATTGGAGCTTCTATTCAGTCCAAATCACTGCACTTGCTGGGTACAGACCCGAGTGCTTTATGCCAGAAGAACACAAGAGTTGTCGTTCTTACCCTGAATTAACATGTGCTACTAGAACTTGAAACTGAATATGATTCAACTCTGTTTAGGAAGATTAATTGAATCCTAGCTTACCTTACGAGTAAAAGACTCTGCTTTTGAAAAACGGGCACCTTTGTACTCTGCTGTGTTTCCTATAGGGCCAGAACAGTGAGCTGTCTCAGAACAAAAGAACTGTGCTTCCTACACAAATGAGGCATACCTAGTTCAACTCAGCATTGTAAACTTACAAGAATAGTAGCTTTTCTTCCTTACAGTACACTGTACTTGCTGGGAACAGACACGAGTGCTATTTGCACTGTGTATGGCCAGAAGATCACAATAGTGGCTGTTATTACTCTATATTAAAACTTGCTGCTAGATCTTGAAACTGAATGTGATTCAACTCCATTTAGGAAGGTTTATTGAAACCTAGCTTCCCTTTAAAGAAAAACTCTATGCTTTTGAGAGACGGGCAATCTTGTACTCTATTGTGTTTCCTATAGGGCCAGAACAGGGAGCTGGCTCAGAAAAAAAGAACTGTGCTTCCTACACAATCGAGGCATATCTAGTTCAACTCAGCATTGGAAACTTACTAGAATAGGAGCTTCTTCTCGGTCCAATACTCTGTAATTGCTTGGAACAGACGTGAATGCTATTTGCACTGTGTATGGCCAGGAGAGCACCAGAGGGACTGTCCTTACCCTGAATTAACACTTGCTGCTAGAAATTGATAATGAATGTGATCAACTCCATTTAAGAAAGGCAATTGAACCCTAGCTTGCCTTCCAAGAAAAACACTCAGCTTTTGAGAAATGGGCAATCTTGTACTCTACTCTGTTTCCAATAGGGCCAGAACAGTGAGCTGGCTCAGAACAACAGAACTGTGCTTCCTTCACAAACGAGGAATACCTAGTTCTACTCAGCATTTGAAACTGAATTGAATAGGAGCTTCTATTCAGTCCAATACACTGTACTTGCTTGGAACAGACGCAAGTGCTATTTGCACTGTATTTGGCCAGAAAAGCACAATAGTGGCTCTTATTACCCTATATTAAAACTTGCTGCTAGAACTTGAAACTGAATGTGATTCAATTCCTTTTAGGAAGGTTAATTGAACCCTAGCTTGCCTTTAGAAATAAACACTATGCTTTTGAGAAACGGGCACTCTTTTACTCTACTGTGTTTCCTATAGGGCCAGAACAGTGAGCTGGCTCAGAAAAAAGAAATGTGCTTCCTACACAAAATGGGCATATCTAGTTCAACTCCGCACTGGAAACTGACTAGAATAGGAGCTTCTCTTCATTCCAATTCACTGTAGTTTCTGAGAACAGCCATGTGTGCTATTTGCACTGTGTATGGCCAGAAGAGCACAAGAGTGGCTGTACTTACCCTGGTAGAACTTGAACCTGAATATGATTCAACTCCTGTTAAGAATGGCAATTGAAAGCTAGATTGCCTTACGAGAAAAACACTCTGCTTTTGAGAAAGGGGCACCCTTGTACTCTACTGTGTTTCCTATAGGGCCAGAATTGTGACCAGGTTCAGAACAAAAGAACTGTTATTCCTACACACACGGGCCACATCCAGTTCAACACAGCAAAGTAAACTGTCTAAAACAGGAGCTCCTCTTCAGTCCAATACACTGTACTTGCTGGGAACAGACGCAAGTGCTTTTTGCACTGTTTATGGCAAGTGGTGCATAAGAGTGGTTGAATTTACCCTAAAATAACTCTTTTTGCTAGAAGAACAAAATGAATGGGATTCTACTCCCTTTACCAAGGGGAATTAAATTCTAGCTTGGCTTACCAGAAAAACACTCTGCTTTTGAGAAATGAGCACTCTGGTACTTTACTGTGTTTGCTAAAACGCAAGAACTCTGAGATGCTTCAGAAAAAAAGAACTGTGATTCCTACACTCAAGGGGCATATTCAGTTCAACTGAGCATAGGAAACTGGCTAAAACAGAGCTCCTCTTCAGTCCAATAAACTGTACTTGCTGGGAACAGACACGAGTGCTATTTGCACTGTTTACAGCCAGGGAGCATTAGAGCAGTTGAACATACTGTAAAATAACTCTTTTTGCTAGAAGTTCAAACTGAATGGGATTCAGCTTAGTTTGGGAAGGGGAATTGCACCAAACTTGTCTTACAAGAAAAACACTTGGCTTTTTGAGAAAGGGGCACGCTGGTACTCGGCTGTGTTTCCTATAGGGCCAGAACAATGAACTGGCTCAGAAAAAATGGACTGTGATTCCTACAAACACCGGACACATCAATTTAGACTCTGCAGAGGAAACTGACTAAAACAGTAGCTCCTCTTCAGTCCAATACACTGTACTTGCTAGGAACAGACGCGAGTGCTATTTGCACTGTTTATGGCCAGGGAGCATCAGAATGGTTGAACTTACGCTAAACTAACTCTTTTTGATAGAAGGTCAAACTGAATTGGATTCAACTCCCTTTAGGAAGGGGAAATAACTCTAGCCTTGCTTACAAAAAAAAACCTCAGCTTTTGAGAAAGTATCACTCTGGTATCCTACTGTGTTTCCTATAGGGCCAGACAGTGAATTGGCTCAGAACAAAAGAACTGTGATTCCTACACACAATGGCCATATCCAGTTCAACTCAGCATAGGAAACTCTCCAAAACAGGAGCTCCTCTTCAGTCTATTACAGTGTACTTGCTGGGAGCAGACACGAGTGCTATTTTCACTGTATATGGCAATTGGAACACAAGAGAGGTTGAACTTGCCCTAACTAACTCTTGCTGCTAGAAGTTCAAACTGAATGGGATTCAACTTAGTTTACGATGGGGAATTGGACCCTAGCTTGGCTTACAAGAAAAACACTCTGCTTTTGAGAAACCAGCACTCTGGTTCAGTACTGTTTCTGCTAAAGTGGGAGAACAGTGAGCTGGTTGAGAACAATAGAACTGTGTATCCTACACACACGGGGCATATTCAGTTCAACTGAGAATAGGAAACTGACAAAAACATGACCTCCACTTCAGTCCAATACACTGTACTTGGTGGGAACAGACTTGAGTGATATTTGCACTGTTTATGGCTAGGGGAGAATGAGAGAGGTTGAACTTACGCTAAACTAACTCTATTTGCTAGAAGTTCAAACTGAATGGGACTCAACTTAGTTTACAAAGGGGAATTTCACGCAACTTGGCTTACAAGAAAAACTCTCTGCTTTTGAGAAAGGGTCAATCTGGTGCTCTACTGGGATTCCTATAGGGTCAGAACAGTGAGCTGCCTCAGAAGAAAGAACTGTTTTTCCTACACACATGGTCAACATCCAGTTCAACACAGCATAGGAAACTGACTAAAACAGGAGCCCCTCTTTAGTCCAATACACTGTACTTGCTGAGAACAACACGAGTGCTATTTGCACTGTATAAGGCAAGTAGAGAATAAGAGTGCTTGAACTTACCCTAACTGACTCTTGCTGCTAGAATTTCAAACTGAATATGACTCAACTTAGTTTAGGAAGGGGAATTGGCCATAGCTTGGCTTACAAGAAAAACACTCTGCTTTTGAGAAAGGGGCACCCTATTACTCTTCTGTGTTTCCTATAGGTCCAGAACAGTGAGCTGGCTCAGAACAAAGAACTGTTATTCCTACAAAAACGGGCCACATCAAGTTCAACTAAGCATAGGAAACTCTCTACAACAGGAGCTCCTATTGAGTCCAATACACTGTACATGCTGGGAACAGACACGAGTGCCATTTGCACTATATATGGCAAGTGGAGCATAAGAGTGGTTGAACATACCCTAAAATAACTCTTTTTGCTAGAAGTTCAAACTGAATGGGATTCGACTACAATTATGAAGGGGAATTGAACCCTACCTTGGCTTATGAGAAAATCACTCTGCTTTTGAGAAATGGCCACTCGGGTACTCTACTGTGTTTGTTATAGTACGTGAAGAGTGAGCTGCATCAGAACAAAAGAACTGTGATTCCTACACACACGGGGCATATTCAGTTCAACTGAGCATAGGAAACTGACTAAAACAGGAATTCCTCTTCAGTCTAATACACTGTACATGCTGGGAATAGATGCAAGTGCTATTTGTACTGTATATGGCAAGTAGAGCATAAGACTGGTTGAACTTACCCTAAACTAACTCTTTTTGCTAGAAGTACAAACGGTATGGAATTCAACTCCTATGATGAAGGGGAATTGAACCCTACCTTGGCTTACAAGAAAAACCCTCTGCTTTTGAGAAAGGGACACCCTGATACTCTACAGTGTATTCTATAGGGCAAGAGCAGTGAGCAGGGTCAGAACAAAAGAACTGTTATTCCTACACACACAGGTGAATCCAGTTCAACTAAGCATAGGAAACTGACTAAAAAAGGATCTCCTCTTGAGTCCAATATACTGTACTTGCTGGGAACAGATGCGAGTGCTATTTGCACTGTATATGACAAGTAAAGCATAAGAGTGGTTGAACTTACCCTAAATAACTCTTGCTGCTGTAAGTTCAAACCATATGGGATTCAACTTAGTTTGGGTAGGGGAATTGAACCCTAGCTTGATATTCAAGAAAAATACTCTTCTTTTGACGAAGGGGCACTCTGGTACTCTACTGTGTATCCCATAGGGCCAGTACAGTGAGAATGGTCAGAACAAAAAAACTGTTATTCCTACACACATTGGCCACTTCCAGTTCAACACAGCATAGGACTGACTAAAACAGGAGATCCTCTTCACTCCAATACACTGTATTTGCTGGAAACAGACGCGAGGGCTACTTGAACTTTATAAGGCAAGTGGAGCATAAGAGTGGTTGAACTTACCCAAAATTAACTCTTTTTGCTAGAAGTTCAAACTGAATAGGATTCAACTCCGTTTAGGAAGGGGAATTAAACCCTATCTTGGCTTACAAAAAAAAACACTTTGCTTTTGAGAAAGGGGCACTCTGGTACTCTACTATGTTTCCTATAGGGCCAGAACAGTGAGCTGGCTCCAAACAAAAGAACTGTTATTCCTACACACACAGGCCACATCCAGTTCTAAGCAGCATAGCAAACTGACTATAACAGGAGCTCCTCTTCATTCCAATACACTGTACTTGCTGGGAACAGACATGAGTGCTCTTTGCACTGTATAGGGCAAGTGGAGCATAAGAGTGGTTGAACTTACCCTAAACTAACTCTTTTTGCTAGATGTTCAAACTGAATGGGATTCAAATCCTTTTAGGAAGGGGATTTCAACACTAACTTGCCTTACAAGAAAAACACTCTGCTTATGAGAAAAGGGCACTCTGGTATTCTACTGTGTTTCAGATACGGCCAGAACAGTAAGCTGGCTGAGAATACAAGAACTGTTTTTCCTACACATACGAGCCACATCCAGTTCAACTTACCATAGGAAACTGACTCCAACAGGTGCTCCTCTTCAGTCCAATACACTGTATTTGCTGGAAACAGACTCGAGTGCTATTTGTACTGTATATGGCAAGTGGTCATAAGAGTGGTTGAACTTACCTAAACTAACTCTTTTTGCTGGAAGTTCAAACTAAATTATATTCAACACTGTATACTAAGGTGAAATAAATCCTAGATAGGCTTACAAGAATAACAATCTGCTTTTGGGAAAGGGGCCCTCTTGTAATCTACTGTGTTTCATATAGGGCCAAAACAGTGAGCTGGCTCAGAACAAAAGAACTGTTATTCCTACACACACGGGCCACATCCAGTTCCACTCAGAATAGGAAACTGACTAAAAAAGGAGCTCCTCTTCAGTCCAATTCACTATATTTCTGGGAAGAGACACGAGTACTATTTTCATTGTATGACAAGTGGAGCATAAGATTGGTTGAACTTTCCCTAAACTAACACTTTTTGCTAGAAGTTCAATCTGAATGGTATTCAACTAGATTTAGAAAGGGGATTTCAACCATAGCTTGGCTTACAAGAAAAACACTCTGCTTTTGAGAAAGGGGCACTCTGGTACTCTACTGTGTATCCTATAGGGCCAGAACAGATAGCTGGCTCAGACAAAAGAACTGTTATTTCTCCACACACGAGCCACATCCAGTACAACTCAGCATAGGAAACTGACTCAAACAGGAGCTCCTCTTCAGTCCAAAACACTGTACATACCGGGAACAGACACGAGGGCTATTTGCACTGTATATGGCAAGTGGAACATAAGAGTGGTTGAACTTACCCTAAACTAACTCTTTTTGCTAGATGTTCAAACTGAATGGGATTCAAATCCGCTTAGGAAGGGGAAATAAACACTTACAAGAAGAACACTCTGCTTTTGCGAAAGGGGCATTTTGGTACTCCACTGTGTTTCCTATATGGCCAGAACAGTGAGCTGGCTCAGAACAAAAGAACTGTTACGTCTAACACAGAGGCCACATCCAGTTCAACTCAGCATAGGAAACTGACTCAAACAGGAGCTCCTCTTCAGTCCAATACACTGTACTTGCTGGGAAGAGACGCGAGTGCTATTTGCACTGTATATGGCAAGTGGAGTATTAGAGTGGTTGAACTTACCCTAAACTTACTCTTTTTGCTAGAAGTTCAAACTGAATTGATTTCAACTCCGTTTAGGAAGAGTAAATAAACCATAGCATGGCTTACAAGAAAAAACACTCTGCTTTCGAGAAAGGGGCACTCTGATACTCTACTGTGTTTCCTATATGGCCAGAACAGTGAGCTGACTCAGAACAAAAGTACTGTTATTCCTACACACACGGGCTGCATCTAGTTCAACTCTGCATAGGAAACTGACTAAAACAGGAACTCCTGCTCAGTCCAATACACTGTACTTGCAGGGAACACACGAGTGGTATTGGCACTTTATATGGTAAGTGGACCATTATAATGGTTGAACTTACCCTAAACTAACTCTTTTTGCTATAAGTTCATAATGATTGGATTCAACTCCATTTAGGAAGGAGAGTTAAACCTTAGCTTGGCTTACAAGAAAAACACTCTGCTCTTGAGAAAGGGGCACTTGGTACTCTATTGTGTTTCCTATAGGACCAAGACAGTGAGCTGGCTCAGAACAAAAGAACTGTTATTCCTACACACACGGGCCACATCCAGTTCAACTCAGCATGAGAAACTGTCTAAAACAGGACATCCTCTTCAGTCCAATACACTGTTCTTGCTGGGAACAGATGCGAGAGCTATTTGCACTTTATATGGAAAGTGGAGCATAAGAGTGCTTGAAATTACACTAAACTAACTCTGTTTGCTAAATGTTCAAACTGAATGAATTCAACTATGTTTAGGAAGGGGAATTAAACCCTAGCTTGGCTTACAAGAAAATCACTCTGCTTTTGAGAAATGGCCACTCTGGTTCTCTTCTATGTTTTCTAAACTGCCAGAATAGTGAGCTGGCTCAGAACAAAAGAACTGTTATTCCTACACACAGGGGCCACATCCAGTTCAACTCAGCATAGGAAACTGTCTAAAACAGGAGCTCCTCTTCAGTCCAATACACTGTACTTCCTGGGAACCGTCGCGAGAGCTATTTGCACTGTATATGGAAAGTGGAGCATAAGAGTGCTTGAAATTACACTAAACTAACTCTGTTTGCTAAATGTTCAAACTGAATGGGATTCAACTCCGTTTAGTAAGGGGAATTAAACCCTAGCTTGGCTTACAAGAAAATCACTTTGCTTTTGAGAAATGGCCACTCTGGTTCCCTTCTATGTTTTCTAAACTGTCAGAATAGTGAGCTGGCTCAGAACAAAAGAACTATTATTCCTACACACAGGGGCCACATCCAGTTCAACTCAGCATAGGAAACTGACTAAAACAGGAGCTCCTCCTCAGTCCAATACACTGTACATGCTTGGAGCAGACACGAGTGCTATTTGCACTGTATATGGCAAGTGGAACATGAGTGGTTGAACTTACCCTAAACTAACTTTTTTAGCTAGAAGTTCAAACTGAATGGGATTCAACTCCATATATGAAGTGGATTTCAATCCTAGCTGGGCTTACAAGACAAACTCGCTGCTTTTGAAAAAAGAGCACTCTGGTATTCTACTTTGTTTCCTATAGGGCCAGAACAGTGAGCTGGCTCAGAACAAAAGAACTGTTATTCGTATAGTCACGGGCCACATCCAGATCAACTCAGCACAGGCAACTGACTAAAACAGGAGCTCCTCTTCAGTCCAATACACTGTACTTGCTGGGAAAAGACGCAAGTGCTATTTGCACTGTGTATAGCAAGTAGGCATAAGAGTGGTTGAACTTACCCTAACTATCTCTATCTGCTAGAAATTCAAACTAAATAGGATTCAACTCTGTTTATGAAGGGGATTTAAAACCTAGCTTGTTTACAAGAAAAAAAAAACTCTGCTTTTGAGAAAGCGTCACTCTGGGACTCTACTGTTGTTCCTATTGGACCAGAACAGTGAGCTGGCTCCGAAAAAAAAAGAACTGTTATTGCTACACACACGGGCCATATCCAGTTCAACTCAGCATCAGAAACTGACTATAACAGAAGCGCCTATTCAGTCCAATACAATGAACTTGCTGGGAACAGACGTGAGTGCTATTTGCACTGTATACAGCAAGTCAAACATAAGAATGGTTGAACTTACCCTAAACTAACTCTTTTTGCTAGAATTTCAAACTGAATGTGATTCAACTCCGTTTAGGAAGGGGAATTAAACCCTAGCTTGAATTACAAGAAAATACTCTGCTTTGAGAAAGTATCACTCTGGTACTCTATTGTGTTTCCTATAGGACCAAAACAGCGAGCTGTCTCAGAAGAATAGAACTGTTATTCATACACACATGGGCCACATCAAGTTCAACTCAGCATAGGAAACTGACTAAAACAGGAGCTCCTCTTCAGTCCAATACACGGTAATTGCCTGGAACAGACACGCGTACTATTTGCACTGTATATGGCAAGTGGAGCATAAGTGTGGTTGAACTTACCCTAAACTAACACTTTTTGCCAAAAGTTCAAATTGAATGGGATTCAACTCCATTTAAGAAGGGGAAATAAACACAAGCTTGGCTTACAAGAAAAACACTCTGCTTTTAAGAAAGGGGAACTCTGGTACTCTACTGTGTTTCCTATAGGGCCAGAACAGTGAGCTGGCTCTGAAATAAATGAACTGTGATTCAAACTCACAGGGGCCACATCCAGTTCACCTCAGCATTGGAAACTGACTCAAACAGGAGCTCCTCTTCAGTCCAATACACGGTACATACCGGGAACAGACACGAGGGCTATTTGCACTGTATATGGCAAGTGGAACATAAGAGTGGTTGAACTTACCCTAAACTAACTCTTTTTGCTAGAAGTTAAAACTGAATGGGTTTCAAATCCGTTTAGGAAAAGGAATTAAACCCTTACAAGAAAAACACTCTGCTTTTGAGAAAGAAGAACTCTGGTACTCTATTGTGTTTCATATATGGCCAGAAGAGTAAGCTGGCTCAGAACAAAAGAACTGTTACGCCTAACACACAGCAACATCCAGTTCAACTCAGCATAGGAAACTGACTCAAACAGGAGCTCCTCTTCAGTCCAATACACTGTCCTTACCGGGAACAGACACGAGTGCTATTTGCACTATATATGGCAAGTGGAACATAAGAGTGGTTGAACTTGCCCTAAACTAACTCTTTTTGCAAAATGTTCAAACTGAATGCGATTTAACTCCGTATAGGAAGGGGAAATGAACCCTACTTGGCTTAGAAGAAAAACACTGCTTTTGAGAAAGTGGCACTCTGGTACTCTACTCTGTTTCCTATAGAGCCAGAACAGTGAGCTGGCTCAGAACAAAAGAAGTGTTATTCCTACACACAAGGGCCCCATCAAGTTCAACTCAGCATAGGAAACTGACTCAAACAGGAGCTCCTCTTCAGTCCAATACACTGTCCTTACCGGGAACAGACGCGAGTGCTATTTGCACTGTATATGGCAAGTGGAACATAAGAGTTGTTGAATTAACCCTAAACTAACTCTTTTTGCAAAAGTTCAAACTAAATGGAATTCAAATCTGTTTGGAAGGGGATTTCAATCCTACCTTGGCTTACACGAAAAACACTCTGCTTTTGAGAAAGGGGCACTCTGGTACTCTACTGTGCTTCCTAACAAGCCAGAACAGTGAGCTGGAACAAAACAAAGGAACTGTTACTCCTACACACACGGGCCATATCCGGTTCAACTCAGCACAGGAAACTGAATAAACTGGAGCTCCTCTTCAGTGCAATACAGAGAACTTGCTGGGATCAGACGTGAGTGCTATTTGCACTGTGTGTGGCCAAAAGAGCATAAGAGTGCTTGAACTTACCTTAAAGTAACTCTTTTTGCTAGAAGTTCAAACTAAATGGGATTCAACTCCATTTAGGAAGTGGAATTAAACGTTGGCTTGGCTTACAAAAAAAAAAAAACAAAACTTTGATTTTGAGAAAGGGGCACTCTGGTACTCTACCATGTTTCCTATAGGACCAGAACAGTGAGCTGGCTCAGAACAAAAGAATTGTTATTGCTACACACATGGGCCACATCCAGTTCAACTCAGCATAGGAAACTGACTTAAACAGGAGCTCCATACAGTGCAATACACTGTACTTGCTTGGAACAGAAGAGAGTGCTATTTGCACAGTATATGCCGTGTGGAGCATAAGAGTGGTTGAACTTACCCTAAACTAACTCTTTTTGCTAGAAGTTCAAACTGAATGTGATGCAAATCTGTTTAGTAAAGGGAATTAAACCCTTGCAAGAAAAACACTCTGCTTTTGAGAAAGGGGCACTCTGGTTCTCTACTGTGATTCCTACAGGGCTAGAACAGTGAGCTGACTCAGAACAAAAGAAATGTTATACCTACACACATTGGCCAAATCCAGTTCAACTCAGCATAGGAAACTGAGTAAAACAGGAGCTTCTCTTCATTCTACAACACTGTAATTGAAAGGAAGAGACGCGAATGCTATTTACAGTGTATATAGCAAGTGGAGCATAAGAGTGGTTGAACTTAACCTAAACTAACACTTTTTGCAAAAAGTTCAAACTGAATGGGATTCAACTTCGTTTAGGAAGGTGAATTAACCACTAGCTTAGCTTATGAGAAAAACACTCTGCTTTTGAGAAAGGGGCACTCTGGTACTCTACTGTGTTTCCTAATAGCCAGAACAGTGAGCTGGCTCACAACAAAAGAACTGTTATTCCTACACACATGGGCCACATCCAGTTCAACTCAGTATAGGAAACTGACTATAACCGGAGCTCCTGTTCAGTCCATAAACTGTACTTGCTGGGAACAGACGCGAGTGCTATTTGCACTCTATATGGCAAGTGGAGCATAAGAGTGGTTGAACTTACCCTTAACTAATTCTTGCTGCTAGAAGTTAAAAAGGAATGGGATTCAACTCCGTTTAGGAATGGGAATAAAACCCTAGCTTGGCTTACAAGAAAAACACTCGGCTTTTGAGAATGGGGCACTCTGGTACTGTATTGTGTTTCCTATAGGGCCAGAAGAGTGACCTGCATCAGAAAAAAAAAACCTGTCATTTATACACACATGGGCCACATCCAGTTCAACTCAGCATAGGAAACTGACTAAAACAGGAGCTCCTCTTCAGGCCAATACAGGGTATTTGCCAGGAACATACCCCAGTGCTATTTGCACTGTATATGGCAAGTGGAGCATAAGAGTGGTTTAACTAACCCTAAACTAACTCTTTTTGCAAAAGTTCATACTAAATGGGACTCTACTCCGTTTGGAAGGGGAATTCAACCCTAGCTTGGCTTACAAGAAAAATACTCTGATTTTAGAAAGGGGCACTCTGGTACTCTACTGTGTTTCCTATATGGCCAGAACAGTGTGCTGGCTCAGAACAAAGGAACTGTGATTCCTACCCACACGGGCCACACCCAGTTCGACTCATCATAGAACACTGACTGAAACGGGAGCAATACACTGTACTTGCCAGGAACGGATGCGAGTGCTCGTTGCACTGTATATGGCCAGGGAAACATAAGAGGGGTTGAACTTACCATATCTAACTCTTTTTGCTAGAATTTCAGACTGAATGGGATTCAACTCCGTTGAGGAATGAGATAAAACCCTAGCTTGTCTTACAAGAAAAACACTCTGTTTTTGAGAAAAGTGCACTCTGGTACTCTACTGTGTTTCCTATAGGACCAGAACAGTGAGCAGGCTCAGAACAAAAGAACTGTTATTACTACACACATGTACCTCATCTAGTTCAACTCATCATACGAAACTGACTAAAACAGAGGTTCCTCTGCAGTCCAAAACACTGTACTTGCTTGGAACAGACACGAGTGCTATTTGCACTGCATATGGCATGTGGAGCATAACAGTGGTTGAATTTACCCTAAACTAACTCTTTGCTAGAAATTCAAATGAATGGGATGCAAATACTTTTAGGAAAGGGAATTAAACCCTTGCAAGAAAAACAGCAAAACACTCTGCTTTTGAGAAAAGGGCACTCTGGTTCTCTACTGTGATTCCTAAAGTGGGAGAACAGTGAGCTGGCTCAGAACAAAAGAACTGTTATTCCTACACACACGGGCCACATTCGGTTCAACTCAGCATTGGAAACTGACTAAAACAGGAGCTCCTCTTCAGTCCAATACACTGTAATTGCCCGGAAGAGACGCGAGTACTATTTTCCTGTATAGTGCAAGTGGAGAATAAGAGTGGTTGAACTTACCATAACTAACTCTTTAAGCTAGATTTCAAACTAAATGGGATTCAACTCCGTTTTGGAAGAGGATTTGAAGCCTAGCTTGGCTTACAAGAAAAACACTCTGCTTTTGAGAAAGGGGCACTTTGGTAATCTACTGTGTTACCTATAGGGCTAGAAAAGTGAGCTGGCTCAGAACAAAAGAACTGTTATTCCTACATACACGGACCACATCCAGTTCAACTCAGCATAGAAAACTGACTAAAACAGGAGCTGCTCTTTAGTCCAATACACTGTATTGCCGGGAACAGACGCGAGTACTATTTGTACTGTATAAGGCAAGTGGAACATAAGAGTTGTTGAACTTACCCTAACTGACTCCTGTTGCTAGAAGTACAAACTGAATGGGATTCATCTCCATTTAGGAAGGGGAATTGAACCCTAGCTTGGCTTACAAGAAAAACACTCTGCTTTTGAGAAAGGGTCACTCTTGTACTCTACTGTGTTTCCTATAGGGCCAGAACAGTGAGCTGGCTCAGAACAAAATAATTATTATTGCTACACACACGGACACATCCAGTTCAAATCAGCATTGGAAATTGACTTACGGAAGGTCCTCTTCAGACCATAAACTGTACTTGCTGGAAACAGACGTGAGTGCTATTTGCTTGGTATATGGCAATTGAAGCATAAGAGTGGTTGAACTTACACTAAACTAACTCCTTTTGCTAGAAGTTCAAACTGAATGGGATTAAACTCCGTTTAAGAAGGGGAATTAACTGCTAGCTTGGCTTATAAGACAAACACTCTGCTTTTGAGAAAGGGGCACTCTGGTAATCTACTGAGTTTCCTAACAGCCAGAACAGTGAGCAGGCTCAGAACAAAAGAACTGTTATTCCTACACACACGGGCCACATCCAGTTCAACTCAGCATAGGAAACTGTCTAAAACAGGAGCTTCTCTTCAGTCCAATACACTGTACTTGCTGGGAACAGACACGAGGGCTAACTGACTCCTGTTGCTAGAAGAACAAACTGAATGGGATTCAACTCCGTTTAGTAAGGGGAATTGAACCCTAGCTTGGCTTACAAGAAAAACACTCTGCTTTGAGAAAGGGGTACTCTGGTACTCTACTGGGCTTCCTCTAGAGCCAAAACAGTGAGCTGGTTCTGAACAAAAGAACTGTTATTCCTACATACACGGGCCATATCCAGTTCAACACAACATAGGAAACTGTCTAAAACAGGAGCTCCTCTTCAGTCCAATACACTGTACTTGCTGGGAACAGACACGAGGGCTATTTGCAAAGTATAAGGCAAGTGGAACATAAGAGTGGTTGAACTTACCCTAACTAACTCTTGCTGCTAGAAATTCAAACTGAATGGGATTCATCTGCATTTAGGAATGGGAATTGAACCCTAGCTTGGCTTACAAGAAAAACACACTGCTTTTGAGAAAGGGGCACTCTGGTACTCTACTGTGTTTACTAAGGGCTCAGAACAGTGAGCTGGCTCAGAACAAAAGAACTGTTATTCCTACACACACGGGCCCCATCCAGTTCAACTCTGCATAGGATACTGCCTAAAACAGGAACTCCTCTCCAGTCCAATACACTGTACTTGTTGGGAACAGCCGCGTGGGCTATTTGCACGGTATAAGGCAAGTGGACCATAAGAGTTGTCGAATTTACCCTAAATTAAGTCTTTTTGTTAGAAGTTCATACTGAATGGAATTCAACTCCATTTAGGAAGGGGAATTAAACCCTAGCTTTGCTTACAAGAAAAACACTCTGCTTTTGAGAAAGGGGCACTCACTCTACTGTGTTTACTATAGGGCCAGAACCGTGAGCTGGCTCAGAACAAAGAACTGTTATTCCTACACACAGGGGCCACATCTATTTTAACTCACCATAGGAAACTGACAAAAACAGGAGCTCCGCTTCAGGCCAATACACTGTACTTGCTGGGAACAGACTTGAGTGCTATTTGCAATTTATAAGGCAAGTGTATATAAGAGTAGTTGAACTTACCCTAAACTAACTATTTTTCCTAGAAGTTTAAACTGAGTTGATTCATATCCATTTAGGAAGAGGAATTAAACCCTAGCTTAGCTTACAAGAAAAACATTCTGCTTTTGTGAAAGGACCACTCACTCTATTGTGTTTCCTATAGGGAAAGAAGAGTGATCTGGCTCAGAACAAAAGAACTGTTATTCCTACACAAGCACCACATCCAGTTCAACTTAGCATAGGAAACTGTCTAAAACAGGAGCTCCTCTTCAGTCCAATACACTGTGCTTGCTGGGTACAGACACGAGTGCTATTTCCACTGTATAAGGAAAGTGGAACATAAAAATGGTTGAACTTACCCTAACTGACTCTTGCTGCTTGAAGTTCAAATTGAATGGGATTCAACTTAGTTTAGGAAGGGGAATTGAACCCTAGCTTGGCTTACAAGAAAAACATTCTTCTATGAGAAAGGGGTGCTCTGGTAATCTACTGTGTTTCTATACTGCCAGAACAGTGAGCTGCCTCAGAACAAAAGAACTGTTATTGCTAAACACACGGGCCACATCCAGTTAAACTCAGCATAGGAAACTGACTTAAACAGGAGGTCCTTTTCAGTCTATAAACTGTACTTACTTCTTACAGACACGAGTGCTATTTGCACTGTATACGGCAAGTGGAGCATAAGAGTGGTTGAACTTACCACAAACTAACTCTTTTTGCTAGAAGTTCAAACGAAATGGGATTCATCTCCATTTAGGAAGGGAAATTGAACCCTAGCTTGGCTTACAAGAAAAACACTCTGCTTTTGAGAAAGGGGCACTCTGGTACTCTACAGTGTTTCCTAAAGGGCCAGAAGAGTGATCTGGCTCAGAACAAAAGAACTGTTATTCCTACACACACGGGCCACATCCAGTTCAACTCAGCATCGGAAACTGACTTAAACAGACAGTCCTCTTCAGTCCATAAACTGTACTTGCTGGAAACAGACGCGAGTGCTATTTGCACTGTATACGGCAGGTGTAGCATAAGAGTTTTTGAACTCTCCTAAACTTATTCTTTTTCTTAGAAGTTTAAACTGAATCGGATTCAACTCGTTTATGAAGGGGAATTGAACCCTAGCTTGGCTTACAAGAAAAACACTCTGCTTTGAGAAAGGGGTACTCTGGTTCTCTACTGTGCTTCTTATAGTGCCAGAACAGTGAGCTGGCTCAGAACAAAAGATCTGTTATTCCTACACACACGGGCAACATCCAGTTCAACTTAGCATAAGAAACTGTCTAAAACAAGAGCTTCTCTTAAGTCCAATACACTGTACTTGCTGGGAACAGACACGAGGGCTATTTGCAAAGTATAAGGCAAGTGGAACATAAGAGTGGTTGAACTTACCCTAACTAACTCTTGCTGTTAGAAGTTCAAAATGAACGGGATTCATCTCCATTTAGGAAGGGGAATTGAACCCTAGCTTGGCTTACAAGAAAAACACTCTTCCTTTGAGAAAGCGTCACTCTGGTACTCTACTGTGTATCCTAAAGGGCCAAAACAGTGAGCTGGCTCAGAACAAAAGAACTGTTATTCCTACACACACGGGCCACATCCAGTTTAACTCAGCATAGGAAACTGACTTAAACTGGAGGTCCTATTCAGTCCAAAACTGTACTTGCTGGGAACAGATGTGAGTGCAATTTGCTTGGTATATGGCAATTGGAGCATAAGAGTGATTGAACTTACACTAAACTAACTCCTTTTGCTAGAAGTTCAAACTGAAGGGGATTCAACTCCGTTTAGGAAGGGTAATTAAACCCTAATTTGGCTTACAAGAAAAACACTCTGCTTTTGAGAAAGGGGCACTCATTCTACTGGGTTTACTATAGGGCCAGAACCGTGAGCTGGCTCAGAACAAAGAACTGTTATTCCTAAACACAGGGGCCACATCCATTTTAACTCATCATAGGTAACTGACAAAAAACAGGAGCTCCGCTTCAGTCCAATACACTGTACTTGCTGGGAACAGACTCGAGTGTTATTTGCAATTTATAAGGCAAGTGTATATAACAGTAGTTGAACTTACCCTAAACTAACTATTTTTCCTAGAAGTTTAAACTGAGTGGGATTCATATCCTCTTAGGAAGGGGAATTAAACCCTAGTTTGGCTTACAAGAAAAACACTCTGCTTTTGAGAAAGGGCCACTCACTCTACTGTGTTTCTTATTGGGCCAGAACAGTGAGCTAGCTCAGAACAAAAAACTGTTTTTCCTACACACAAGGGCCACATCCAGTTCAACTCAGCATAGGAAACTGTATAAAATAGGAGCTCCTATTCAGTCTAATACACTGTATTTGCTGGGAACAGACTCGAGTGCTATTAGCACTGTATAAGGCAAATGGAATATAAAAGTGTTTGAACTTATCCTAACTAACCCTTGCTGCAAGAAGTTCTAACTGAATGGGATTCAACTTAGTTAAGTAAGGGGAATTGAAGCCTAGCTTCGGTTACAAGAAAAACACTCTGCTTTTGAGAAAGCGTCACTCTGGTACTCTACTGCTGTCCCTATTGGGCCAGAACAATGAGTTGGCTGAGAACAAAATGACTGTTATTGCTACACACATGGGCCACACCCAGTTCAACTCACGATAGGAAACTGACTAAAACAGGATCTCCTCTTCAGTCCATAAACTGTACTTGCTGGGAAAAGACGTGAGTGCTATTTGCACTGTATATGGCAAGTGGAGCATAAGAGTGGTAGAACTTACCATAAACTAACTCTTTTTGCTAGAAGTTCAAAATGAATGGAACTCAACTCCGTTTAGGAATGGAATTGTACCCTAGCTTGGCTGACAAGAAAAACACTCTGCTTTTGAGAAAGGGGCACTCTGATACTCTACTGTGTTTCCTGTATGGCCAGAACAGTGAGCTGGCTCAGAACAAAAGAACTGTTATTCCTACACACACGGGCCACATCCAGTTAAACTCAGCATACGAAACTGTCTAAAACAGGAGCTCCTCTTCTGTCCAATACACTTTACTTACTGGGAATAGGCGCGAGTACTATTTGCAATGTATAAGGCAAGTGGAATATAAGAGTGTTTGAAATTACCCTAACTAACTCTTGCTGCTAGAAGTTCAAACTGAATGGGATTCAACTTAGTTTAGGAAGAGGTATTGAAGCCTAGCTTGGCTTACAAGAAAAATCTCTGCTTTTGAGAAAGGGGCACTCTGGTACTCTACAGTGTTTCCTAAAGGGCCAGAGCAGTGATCTGGCTCAGAACAAAAGAACTGTTATTCCTACACACACGGGCCACATCCAGTTCAACTCAGCATAGGAAACTGACTTAAACAGGCAGTCCTCTTCAGTCCATAAACTGTACTTGCTGGGATCAGACGTGAGTGCTATTTGCACTGTATACGGCAGATGTACCATAAGAGTGTTTGAACTTACCCTAACTAACTCTTGCTGCTAGAAGTTCAAAATGAATGGGATTCATCTCCATTTAGGAAGGGGAATTGAACACTAGCTTGGATTACAAGAAAAACACTCTGCTTTTGAGAAAGGGGCACTCTGATACTCTACTGTGTTTACTAAGGGGCCAGAACAGTGAGCTGGCTCAGAACAAAAGAACTGTTATCCTATACACACGGGCCTCATCCAGTTCAACTCAGCATAGAAAACTGTCTAAAACAGGCACTCCTCTCCAGTCCAATACACTGTACTTGCTGGGAACAGACGCGTGGGCTATTTGCACTGTATACAGCATGTGGAGCATAAAAGTGGTTGAATTTACCCTAAACTAACTCTTTTTGCTAGAAGTTCAAACTGAATGGGATCAAATTCGTTTATGAAGTGGAAATAAACCCTAGCTTGGCTTACAAGAAAAACACTCTGCTTTTGATAAAGGGGCACATCTGGTACTCTACTGTGTTTCCTATAGGGCCAGAACACTGAGCTGGCTCAGAAAAATGAACTGTAGTTCCTACCACAGGATCCACATCCAGTTCAACTCATCATAGGAAACTGACTAAAACAGGAGCTCCTCTTCAGTCCAATACACTGTACTTGCTGGGAAGAGACGCCAGTGCTATTTGCACTGTATATGGCCAGGGGAGCATAAGGGTGTTTGAACTTATCCTAACTAACTCTTTTTGCCAAAAGTTCAAACTGAATGGGATTCAACTTAGTTTAGTAATGGGAATTAAACCCTAGCTTGACTTACAAGAAAAACACTCTGCTTTTGAGAAAGGGGCACTATTGTACTCTATTGTGTTTTTTATAGGACCAGAACAGTGAGCTGGCTCAGAACAAAAGAACTGTTATTGCTGCACACGGGCCACATCCAGTTGAACTCAGCATAGGAAACTGACTAAAACAGGAGCTCCTCTTCAGTCCAATTCACTGTACTTGCTAGGAACAGATGGGAGTGCTATTTGCACTGTGTATGGCAAGTAGAGCTTAAGAGTGGTTGAACTTACCCTGGACTAACTCTTTTTGCTACAAGTTTGAAATGAATGGGATTCAACTTCATTTAGGAAGGGGAATTGAACCCTAGCTTAGCTTTAGAAAAACACTCTGCTTTTGAGAATGGGGCACTCTGGTACTCTACAGTGTTTCCTAAAGAGCCAGAACAGTGATCTGGCTCAGAACAAAAGAACTGTTATTCCTACACACACTGGCCACATCCAGTTCAACTCAGCATAGGAAACTCACTAAAACAGGAGTTCCTCTTCAGTCCAATACACTGTACATGCTGGGAAATTACGTGAGTGCTATTTGCACTGTGTATGGCAAAAGGAACACAAGAGTGGCTGTCCTTACACCAAACTAACTTTTGAGGCTAGAACTTGAAACTGAATGGGATTCAACACCAATTAGGATCGAATGGTACCTTAGCTTGCCATACAAGAAAAACACTCTGTTTTTGAGAAATGTGCACTCTGACTCTCTCCTGTTTTTCCTATAGGGCCAGAACAATGTGCTGGCTCAGAACAAAAGAACTGTGCTTCTCATCCACATGGGCCATATCCAGTTCAACACAGCATAGGAAACAGACTTAAACAGGAACTGCTCATCAACCCAATACGCTGTACTTTCTTGGACCAGACACGAGTTCTATTTGCATTGTGTATGTCAAGGGGAGCAGAAGAGTGGCTGTCCTTACACCAACCTAACATTTGCAGCCAGAACTTGAAAATGAGTGTGATTCAACTCCCTTTAGGAAGTGGAATGGAACCCTAGCTTACCTTACAAAAAAATCACTCTGCTTTTGAGAAAGGGGCACTCTGGCACTATTTTGTGATTCATATAGGGCCAGAACAAAGGGCTTGCTGAGAACAAAAGAACTGTGCTTCCTACCCACTTGGGCCCTATACAGTTCAATTCAGCATAGAAAACTGAGTATAACAGGAGCTCCTCTTCAGTCCAATACACTGTACTCGGTGGTAACAGACGCGAGTGCTATTTGCACTTTGTATGGCAAGGTAAGCACAAGAGTGGCTGTCCTTACACCAAACTAACTTTTGCAGCTAGAACTTGAAACTGAATGGGATTCAACTCAGTTTAGGACGTGGAATAGAACCCTACATTGCCTTATAAGAAAAACACTCTGCTTTTTAGAAAGGGGCACTTAGGCACTTCCTCTGTTTCCTCTAGGGCCAGAGCAGTGGGCTGGCTGAGAACAAAAGAACTCTGCTTCCTACCCACATGGGCCATATCCAGTTCAACTCAGCATAGGAAACTGAGTTAACTGGAGCTCCTCTTCAGTCCAATACACTTTACTTGCTGGGAACAGACGGGAGTGTTATTTGCCCTGTGTAAGGCAAGTGGAGCCCAAGCATGACAATCCTTGCACCAAATTAGTTTTTGCAGCTATAACTTGAAACTGAATGGAATCAACTCCCTTTAGGTAGTGGAATGGAACCCTAGCTTGCATTACAAGAAAAACACTCCATTATTGAGAGGGCTCACTATGGCACTGTCCTGTGTTTCCTATAGTGCCAGAACTGTGAGCTGGCTCAGAACAAAAAAATGTGCTTCCTATAATCATGGGCCATATCCATTTCAACTCAGCATAAGAAACTTTTCTAAAAGAGGAGCTCCTCTTCAGTCCAATACACTGTTCTTGGTGAGAACAGACTCAAGTGCTATTTGCACTGTGTATGGCATGGAGAGCACAAGAGTGACTTTCCCAATCCCCAATCTACATGTTGCTGTTAGAATGAGAAACAGAATGTGATTCAACTCCATTTAGGAAGGGGAATAGAACCCTGGATTGCCTTACAAAGGGGCACTCGTACTCTACTGTGTTTCCTATAGGGTCAGAGAGTGAGCTGGATCAGAACAAAAGAAATATTCTTCCTACGATCAGGGGCATATCTAGTTCAACTCAACATATGACATTGACTAACACAGGAAATCCTTTTTAGTCCAATACACTGTACTGCTGGGAACTGATGCAAGTGCTATTTGCACTGTGTATGGCTAGGGGAGCACTAGAGTGGCTGTCCTTACCCCAAACTAACTCTTGGTACAGGAACTTCAAACTGAACAGGATTCAACTCCCTTTAGGAAGGGGAATGTAACCCTAGCTTTCCTTACAGAAAAAAACTCTGCTTTTAAGAAAGGGGCACTCTGGTACTCTACCGTGTTTCTGTATAGGGCCAGAAGAGTGAGCTGGCTAATAACAAAAGAAATGTGCTTCCTACACACACAGGCAATTTCCACTTCAACTCAGCATAGGAAACTGACATAAAATGGAACTCCTTTTTAGTCTAATACACAGTACTTGCTGAGAACAGATGCAAGTGCTATTTGCACTTTGTATGGCAAGCGGAGCACAAGAGTGTTTGACCTTCACCCAAACTAACTCTTGCTGCTAGACCTTCAAACTCAATGGGATTCAACTCCGTTTAGGAAGGGGAATGCCACCCTAGCTTGCCTTACAAGAAAAACACTCTGCTTTTGAGAAAGGGGCACTCTGGTACTCTGCCTGATTCCGATAGTGCCAGAACAGTGAGCTGGCTCAGAACAAAAGAAATGTGCTTCCAACACACATGTGCCATATCCAGATCAACTCATCATAGGAAACTGACTTAAACAAGAGCTCCTCTTCAGTCCAATACACTGTACTTGCTGGGAAGAGATATGAGTGTTATTTGCACTGTGTAAAGCAAGGGAAACATAAGAGTGCCTGTCATTACCACAAAATAACTCTTTGTACTAGAACTTCAATCTGATTATGATTCAACTTCATTTAGGATGGAGAATGGAACCATAGCATGCCTTTCAAGAAATATTCTGCTTTTGAGAACGGTATTCTACTGTATTTCCTATAGGGCCAGAACAGTGAGCTGGCTCAGAACAAAAGAAATGTGCTTCCTACAAACACGGGCCATATCCAGTTACACTCAGCATAGGAAACTGACTAAAAAAGGATCTCCTCTTCAGTACAATACTATGTACTTTCTGGGAACAGATGCGAGTTCTATTTGCATTGAGTATGTAAAGGGGAGAACAAGAGTGGCTGTACTTACCTCAAACTAATTCTTGCTGCTAGAACTATAAACTGAATGAGATTCAACCCGTTTAGGAAGGGGAATGGAACCCTAGCTTAGCTTATAAGAAAAACACTCTGCTTTTGAGAAAGGGACAATCTGGTAATCTACTGTTGTTCCCTATAGGGCCAGAACACTGAGCTAGCTAAGAACAAATGATATGTGTTTCCTACACACGGGCCATATCCATTTCAACTCAGTATAGGAATCTGACTAAAACATGAGCTCCTCTTCAGTCCAATACACTGTACTTGCTGGGTACAGATGTGAGTGCTATTTGCAGTGTGTATGGCAAGGGGAGCACAAGAGTGGTGTTCTTACCCCAAACTAAATCTTGGTGCTAGAACTTCAAAGAAAATGGGATTCAACTCCTTTTAGGAAGGGGTTTTGAACCATAACTTGGCTTACAAAATAAACACTCTGCTTTTGAGAAAAGGTCAATGTGGTACTCTACTGTGTTTCCTAAATGGCCAGAACAGTGAGATGGCTCAGAACAAAAGAACTGTGACTCCTACACACACCGATGATATGCAGTTCAATTCAGCATACGAAACTGACTAAACCAAGAGCTCCTCTTCAGTCCATTACACTGTAATTGATGGGAACAGACATGAGTGTTATTTGCAATGTGTATGGCAAGGAGGGCACAAGAGAGACTTTCCCTAACTCTATCTACATGTTGCTGCTAGAATGAGAAATAGAATGTGATTGAAATCCGTTTAGGAAGGGGAATAGAACCCTAGATTGCCTTACAAGAAAAAAACTCTGCTTTTGAGAAAGGGGCACTCTTGTACTCTACTGTGTTTCCTATAGGGCCAGAAGAGTGTGCTGGATCATAACAAAAGAAATATTCTTCCTACGATCAGGGGCATATCTAGTTCAACTCAACATATGACACTGACTAACACAGGAAATCCTTTTCAGTCCAATACACTGTACTGCTGGGAACTGATGCAAGTGCTATTTGCACTGTGTATGGCTAGGGGAGCACTAGAGTGGCTGTCCTTACCCCAAACTAACTCTTGGTACAGGAACTTCAAACTGAACAGGATTCAACTCCCTTTAGGAAGGGGAATGTAACCCTAGCTTTCCTTACAGAAAAAAAACTCTGCTTTTAAGAAAGGGGCACTCTGGTACTCTACCGTGTTTCTGTATAGGGCCAGAACAGTGAACTGGCTAATAACAAAAGAAATGTGCTTCCTACACACACAGGCAATTTCCACTTCAACTCAGCATAGGAACCTGACTTAAAATGGAACTCCTCTTTAGTCCAATACACAGTACTTGCTGGGAACAGACGCAAGTGCTATTTGCACTTTGTATGGCAAGTGGAGCACAAGAGTGGTTGACCTTAACTCAAACTAACTCTTGCTGCTAGACCTTCAAACTCAATGGGATTCAACTCCGTTTAGGAAGGGGAATGAAACCCTAGATTGCCTTACAAGAAAAACACTCTGCTTTTGAGAAAGGGGCACTCTGATACTCCACTCTGACTCCTGTAGGGCCAGAACAGTGAGCTGGCTCAGAACAAAAGAAATGTGCTTCCAACACACATGCACCATATCCAGATCAACTCATCAAGGAAACTGACTTAAACAAGAGCTCCTCTTCAGTCCAATACACTGTACTTGCTGGGAAGAGACGCCAGTGCTATTTGCACTGTATATGGCCAGGGGAGCATAAGGGTGTTTGAACTTATCCTAACTAACTCTTTTTGCCAAAAGTTCAAACTGAATGGGATTCAACTTAGTTTAGTAATGGGAATTAAACCCTAGCTTGACTTACAAGAAAAACACTCTGCTTTTGAGAAAGGGGCACTATTGTACTCTATTGTGTTTTTTATAGGACCAGAACAGTGAGCTGGCTCAGAACAAAAGAACTGTTATTGCTGCACACGGGCCACATCCAGTTGAACTCAGCATAGGAAACTGACTAAAACAGGAGCTCCTCTTCAGTCCAATTCACTGTACTTGCTAGGAACAGATGGGAGTGCTATTTGCACTGTGTATGGCAAGTAGAGCTTAAGAGTGGTTGAACTTACCCTGGACTAACTCTTTTTGCTACAAGTTTGAAATGAATGGGATTCAACTTCATTTAGGAAGGGGAATTGAACCCTAGCTTAGCTTTAGAAAAACACTCTGCTTTTGAGAATGGGGCACTCTGGTACTCTACAGTGTTTCCTAAAGAGCCAGAACAGTGATCTGGCTCAGAACAAAAGAACTGTTATTCCTACACACACTGGCCACATCCAGTTCAACTCAGCATAGGAAACTCACTAAAACAGGAGTTCCTCTTCAGTCCAATACACTGTACATGCTGGGAAATTACGTGAGTGCTATTTGCACTGTGTATGGCAAAAGGAACACAAGAGTGGCTGTCCTTACACCAAACTAACTTTTGAGGCTAGAACTTGAAACTGAATGGGATTCAACACCAATTAGGATCGAATGGTACCTTAGCTTGCCATACAAGAAAAACACTCTGTTTTTGAGAAATGTGCACTCTGACTCTCTCCTGTTTTTCCTATAGGGCCAGAACAATGTGCTGGCTCAGAACAAAAGAACTGTGCTTCTCATCCACATGGGCCATATCCAGTTCAACACAGCATAGGAAACAGACTTAAACAGGAACTGCTCATCAACCCAATACGCTGTACTTTCTTGGACCAGACACGAGTTCTATTTGCATTGTGTATGTCAAGGGGAGCAGAAGAGTGGCTGTCCTTACACCAACCTAACATTTGCAGCCAGAACTTGAAAATGAGTGTGATTCAACTCCCTTTAGGAAGTGGAATGGAACCCTAGCTTACCTTACAAAAAAATCACTCTGCTTTTGAGAAAGGGGCACTCTGGCACTATTTTGTGATTCATATAGGGCCAGAACAAAGGGCTTGCTGAGAACAAAAGAACTGTGCTTCCTACCCACTTGGGCCCTATACAGTTCAATTCAGCATAGAAAACTGAGTATAACAGGAGCTCCTCTTCAGTCCAATACACTGTACTCGGTGGTAACAGACGCGAGTGCTATTTGCACTTTGTATGGCAAGGTAAGCACAAGAGTGGCTGTCCTTACACCAAACTAACTTTTGCAGCTAGAACTTGAAACTGAATGGGATTCAACTCAGTTTAGGACGTGGAATAGAACCCTACATTGCCTTATAAGAAAAACACTCTGCTTTTTAGAAAGGGGCACTTAGGCACTTCCTCTGTTTCCTCTAGGGCCAGAGCAGTGGGCTGGCTGAGAACAAAAGAACTCTGCTTCCTACCCACATGGGCCATATCCAGTTCAACTCAGCATAGGAAACTGAGTTAACTGGAGCTCCTCTTCAGTCCAATACACTTTACTTGCTGGGAACAGACGGGAGTGTTATTTGCCCTGTGTAAGGCAAGTGGAGCCCAAGCATGACAATCCTTGCACCAAATTAGTTTTTGCAGCTATAACTTGAAACTGAATGGAATCAACTCCCTTTAGGTAGTGGAATGGAACCCTAGCTTGCATTACAAGAAAAACACTCCATTATTGAGAGGGCTCACTATGGCACTGTCCTGTGTTTCCTATAGTGCCAGAACTGTGAGCTGGCTCAGAACAAAAAAATGTGCTTCCTATAATCATGGGCCATATCCATTTCAACTCAGCATAAGAAACTTTTCTAAAAGAGGAGCTCCTCTTCAGTCCAATACACTGTTCTTGGTGAGAACAGACTCAAGTGCTATTTGCACTGTGTATGGCATGGAGAGCACAAGAGTGACTTTCCCAATCCCCAATCTACATGTTGCTGTTAGAATGAGAAACAGAATGTGATTCAACTCCATTTAGGAAGGGGAATAGAACCCTGGATTGCCTTACAAAGGGGCACTCGTACTCTACTGTGTTTCCTATAGGGTCAGAGAGTGAGCTGGATCAGAACAAAAGAAATATTCTTCCTACGATCAGGGGCATATCTAGTTCAACTCAACATATGACATTGACTAACACAGGAAATCCTTTTTAGTCCAATACACTGTACTGCTGGGAACTGATGCAAGTGCTATTTGCACTGTGTATGGCTAGGGGAGCACTAGAGTGGCTGTCCTTACCCCAAACTAACTCTTGGTACAGGAACTTCAAACTGAACAGGATTCAACTCCCTTTAGGAAGGGGAATGTAACCCTAGCTTTCCTTACAGAAAAAAACTCTGCTTTTAAGAAAGGGGCACTCTGGTACTCTACCGTGTTTCTGTATAGGGCCAGAAGAGTGAGCTGGCTAATAACAAAAGAAATGTGCTTCCTACACACACAGGCAATTTCCACTTCAACTCAGCATAGGAAACTGACATAAAATGGAACTCCTTTTTAGTCTAATACACAGTACTTGCTGAGAACAGATGCAAGTGCTATTTGCACTTTGTATGGCAAGCGGAGCACAAGAGTGTTTGACCTTCACCCAAACTAACTCTTGCTGCTAGACCTTCAAACTCAATGGGATTCAACTCCGTTTAGGAAGGGGAATGCCACCCTAGCTTGCCTTACAAGAAAAACACTCTGCTTTTGAGAAAGGGGCACTCTGGTACTCTGCCTGATTCCGATAGTGCCAGAACAGTGAGCTGGCTCAGAACAAAAGAAATGTGCTTCCAACACACATGTGCCATATCCAGATCAACTCATCATAGGAAACTGACTTAAACAAGAGCTCCTCTTCAGTCCAATACACTGTACTTGCTGGGAAGAGATATGAGTGTTATTTGCACTGTGTAAAGCAAGGGAAACATAAGAGTGCCTGTCATTACCACAAAATAACTCTTTGTACTAGAACTTCAATCTGATTATGATTCAACTTCATTTAGGATGGAGAATGGAACCATAGCATGCCTTTCAAGAAATATTCTGCTTTTGAGAACGGTATTCTACTGTATTTCCTATAGGGCCAGAACAGTGAGCTGGCTCAGAACAAAAGAAATGTGCTTCCTACAAACACGGGCCATATCCAGTTACACTCAGCATAGGAAACTGACTAAAAAAGGATCTCCTCTTCAGTACAATACTATGTACTTTCTGGGAACAGATGCGAGTTCTATTTGCATTGAGTATGTAAAGGGGAGAACAAGAGTGGCTGTACTTACCTCAAACTAATTCTTGCTGCTAGAACTATAAACTGAATGAGATTCAACCCGTTTAGGAAGGGGAATGGAACCCTAGCTTAGCTTATAAGAAAAACACTCTGCTTTTGAGAAAGGGACAATCTGGTAATCTACTGTTGTTCCCTATAGGGCCAGAACACTGAGCTAGCTAAGAACAAATGATATGTGTTTCCTACACACGGGCCATATCCATTTCAACTCAGTATAGGAATCTGACTAAAACATGAGCTCCTCTTCAGTCCAATACACTGTACTTGCTGGGTACAGATGTGAGTGCTATTTGCAGTGTGTATGGCAAGGGGAGCACAAGAGTGGTGTTCTTACCCCAAACTAAATCTTGGTGCTAGAACTTCAAAGAAAATGGGATTCAACTCCTTTTAGGAAGGGGTTTTGAACCATAACTTGGCTTACAAAATAAACACTCTGCTTTTGAGAAAAGGTCAATGTGGTACTCTACTGTGTTTCCTAAATGGCCAGAACAGTGAGATGGCTCAGAACAAAAGAACTGTGACTCCTACACACACCGATGATATGCAGTTCAATTCAGCATACGAAACTGACTAAACCAAGAGCTCCTCTTCAGTCCATTACACTGTAATTGATGGGAACAGACATGAGTGTTATTTGCAATGTGTATGGCAAGGAGGGCACAAGAGAGACTTTCCCTAACTCTATCTACATGTTGCTGCTAGAATGAGAAATAGAATGTGATTGAAATCCGTTTAGGAAGGGGAATAGAACCCTAGATTGCCTTACAAGAAAAAAACTCTGCTTTTGAGAAAGGGGCACTCTTGTACTCTACTGTGTTTCCTATAGGGCCAGAAGAGTGTGCTGGATCATAACAAAAGAAATATTCTTCCTACGATCAGGGGCATATCTAGTTCAACTCAACATATGACACTGACTAACACAGGAAATCCTTTTCAGTCCAATACACTGTACTGCTGGGAACTGATGCAAGTGCTATTTGCACTGTGTATGGCTAGGGGAGCACTAGAGTGGCTGTCCTTACCCCAAACTAACTCTTGGTACAGGAACTTCAAACTGAACAGGATTCAACTCCCTTTAGGAAGGGGAATGTAACCCTAGCTTTCCTTACAGAAAAAAAACTCTGCTTTTAAGAAAGGGGCACTCTGGTACTCTACCGTGTTTCTGTATAGGGCCAGAACAGTGAACTGGCTAATAACAAAAGAAATGTGCTTCCTACACACACAGGCAATTTCCACTTCAACTCAGCATAGGAACCTGACTTAAAATGGAACTCCTCTTTAGTCCAATACACAGTACTTGCTGGGAACAGACGCAAGTGCTATTTGCACTTTGTATGGCAAGTGGAGCACAAGAGTGGTTGACCTTAACTCAAACTAACTCTTGCTGCTAGACCTTCAAACTCAATGGGATTCAACTCCGTTTAGGAAGGGGAATGAAACCCTAGATTGCCTTACAAGAAAAACACTCTGCTTTTGAGAAAGGGGCACTCTGATACTCCACTCTGACTCCTGTAGGGCCAGAACAGTGAGCTGGCTCAGAACAAAAGAAATGTGCTTCCAACACACATGCACCATATCCAGATCAACTCATCAAGGAAACTGACTTAAACAAGAGCTCCTCTTCAGTCCAATACACTGTACTTGCTGGGAAGAGACGCCAGTGCTATTTGCACTGTATATGGCCAGGGGAGCATAAGGGTGTTTGAACTTATCCTAACTAACTCTTTTTGCCAAAAGTTCAAACTGAATGGGATTCAACTTAGTTTAGTAATGGGAATTAAACCCTAGCTTGACTTACAAGAAAAACACTCTGCTTTTGAGAAAGGGGCACTATTGTACTCTATTGTGTTTTTTATAGGACCAGAACAGTGAGCTGGCTCAGAACAAAAGAACTGTTATTGCTGCACACGGGCCACATCCAGTTGAACTCAGCATAGGAAACTGACTAAAACAGGAGCTCCTCTTCAGTCCAATTCACTGTACTTGCTAGGAACAGATGGGAGTGCTATTTGCACTGTGTATGGCAAGTAGAGCTTAAGAGTGGTTGAACTTACCCTGGACTAACTCTTTTTGCTACAAGTTTGAAATGAATGGGATTCAACTTCATTTAGGAAGGGGAATTGAACCCTAGCTTAGCTTTAGAAAAACACTCTGCTTTTGAGAATGGGGCACTCTGGTACTCTACAGTGTTTCCTAAAGAGCCAGAACAGTGATCTGGCTCAGAACAAAAGAACTGTTATTCCTACACACACTGGCCACATCCAGTTCAACTCAGCATAGGAAACTCACTAAAACAGGAGTTCCTCTTCAGTCCAATACACTGTACATGCTGGGAAATTACGTGAGTGCTATTTGCACTGTGTATGGCAAAAGGAACACAAGAGTGGCTGTCCTTACACCAAACTAACTTTTGAGGCTAGAACTTGAAACTGAATGGGATTCAACACCAATTAGGATCGAATGGTACCTTAGCTTGCCATACAAGAAAAACACTCTGTTTTTGAGAAATGTGCACTCTGACTCTCTCCTGTTTTTCCTATAGGGCCAGAACAATGTGCTGGCTCAGAACAAAAGAACTGTGCTTCTCATCCACATGGGCCATATCCAGTTCAACACAGCATAGGAAACAGACTTAAACAGGAACTGCTCATCAACCCAATACGCTGTACTTTCTTGGACCAGACACGAGTTCTATTTGCATTGTGTATGTCAAGGGGAGCAGAAGAGTGGCTGTCCTTACACCAACCTAACATTTGCAGCCAGAACTTGAAAATGAGTGTGATTCAACTCCCTTTAGGAAGTGGAATGGAACCCTAGCTTACCTTACAAAAAAATCACTCTGCTTTTGAGAAAGGGGCACTCTGGCACTATTTTGTGATTCATATAGGGCCAGAACAAAGGGCTTGCTGAGAACAAAAGAACTGTGCTTCCTACCCACTTGGGCCCTATACAGTTCAATTCAGCATAGAAAACTGAGTATAACAGGAGCTCCTCTTCAGTCCAATACACTGTACTCGGTGGTAACAGACGCGAGTGCTATTTGCACTTTGTATGGCAAGGTAAGCACAAGAGTGGCTGTCCTTACACCAAACTAACTTTTGCAGCTAGAACTTGAAACTGAATGGGATTCAACTCAGTTTAGGACGTGGAATAGAACCCTACATTGCCTTATAAGAAAAACACTCTGCTTTTTAGAAAGGGGCACTTAGGCACTTCCTCTGTTTCCTCTAGGGCCAGAGCAGTGGGCTGGCTGAGAACAAAAGAACTCTGCTTCCTACCCACATGGGCCATATCCAGTTCAACTCAGCATAGGAAACTGAGTTAACTGGAGCTCCTCTTCAGTCCAATACACTTTACTTGCTGGGAACAGACGGGAGTGTTATTTGCCCTGTGTAAGGCAAGTGGAGCCCAAGCATGACAATCCTTGCACCAAATTAGTTTTTGCAGCTATAACTTGAAACTGAATGGAATCAACTCCCTTTAGGTAGTGGAATGGAACCCTAGCTTGCATTACAAGAAAAACACTCCATTATTGAGAGGGCTCACTATGGCACTGTCCTGTGTTTCCTATAGTGCCAGAACTGTGAGCTGGCTCAGAACAAAAAAATGTGCTTCCTATAATCATGGGCCATATCCATTTCAACTCAGCATAAGAAACTTTTCTAAAAGAGGAGCTCCTCTTCAGTCCAATACACTGTTCTTGGTGAGAACAGACTCAAGTGCTATTTGCACTGTGTATGGCATGGAGAGCACAAGAGTGACTTTCCCAATCCCCAATCTACATGTTGCTGTTAGAATGAGAAACAGAATGTGATTCAACTCCATTTAGGAAGGGGAATAGAACCCTGGATTGCCTTACAAAGGGGCACTCGTACTCTACTGTGTTTCCTATAGGGTCAGAGAGTGAGCTGGATCAGAACAAAAGAAATATTCTTCCTACGATCAGGGGCATATCTAGTTCAACTCAACATATGACATTGACTAACACAGGAAATCCTTTTTAGTCCAATACACTGTACTGCTGGGAACTGATGCAAGTGCTATTTGCACTGTGTATGGCTAGGGGAGCACTAGAGTGGCTGTCCTTACCCCAAACTAACTCTTGGTACAGGAACTTCAAACTGAACAGGATTCAACTCCCTTTAGGAAGGGGAATGTAACCCTAGCTTTCCTTACAGAAAAAAACTCTGCTTTTAAGAAAGGGGCACTCTGGTACTCTACCGTGTTTCTGTATAGGGCCAGAAGAGTGAGCTGGCTAATAACAAAAGAAATGTGCTTCCTACACACACAGGCAATTTCCACTTCAACTCAGCATAGGAAACTGACATAAAATGGAACTCCTTTTTAGTCTAATACACAGTACTTGCTGAGAACAGATGCAAGTGCTATTTGCACTTTGTATGGCAAGCGGAGCACAAGAGTGTTTGACCTTCACCCAAACTAACTCTTGCTGCTAGACCTTCAAACTCAATGGGATTCAACTCCGTTTAGGAAGGGGAATGCCACCCTAGCTTGCCTTACAAGAAAAACACTCTGCTTTTGAGAAAGGGGCACTCTGGTACTCTGCCTGATTCCGATAGTGCCAGAACAGTGAGCTGGCTCAGAACAAAAGAAATGTGCTTCCAACACACATGTGCCATATCCAGATCAACTCATCATAGGAAACTGACTTAAACAAGAGCTCCTCTTCAGTCCAATACACTGTACTTGCTGGGAAGAGATATGAGTGTTATTTGCACTGTGTAAAGCAAGGGAAACATAAGAGTGCCTGTCATTACCACAAAATAACTCTTTGTACTAGAACTTCAATCTGATTATGATTCAACTTCATTTAGGATGGAGAATGGAACCATAGCATGCCTTTCAAGAAATATTCTGCTTTTGAGAACGGTATTCTACTGTATTTCCTATAGGGCCAGAACAGTGAGCTGGCTCAGAACAAAAGAAATGTGCTTCCTACAAACACGGGCCATATCCAGTTACACTCAGCATAGGAAACTGACTAAAAAAGGATCTCCTCTTCAGTACAATACTATGTACTTTCTGGGAACAGATGCGAGTTCTATTTGCATTGAGTATGTAAAGGGGAGAACAAGAGTGGCTGTACTTACCTCAAACTAATTCTTGCTGCTAGAACTATAAACTGAATGAGATTCAACCCGTTTAGGAAGGGGAATGGAACCCTAGCTTAGCTTATAAGAAAAACACTCTGCTTTTGAGAAAGGGACAATCTGGTAATCTACTGTTGTTCCCTATAGGGCCAGAACACTGAGCTAGCTAAGAACAAATGATATGTGTTTCCTACACACGGGCCATATCCATTTCAACTCAGTATAGGAATCTGACTAAAACATGAGCTCCTCTTCAGTCCAATACACTGTACTTGCTGGGTACAGATGTGAGTGCTATTTGCAGTGTGTATGGCAAGGGGAGCACAAGAGTGGTGTTCTTACCCCAAACTAAATCTTGGTGCTAGAACTTCAAAGAAAATGGGATTCAACTCCTTTTAGGAAGGGGTTTTGAACCATAACTTGGCTTACAAAATAAACACTCTGCTTTTGAGAAAAGGTCAATGTGGTACTCTACTGTGTTTCCTAAATGGCCAGAACAGTGAGATGGCTCAGAACAAAAGAACTGTGACTCCTACACACACCGATGATATGCAGTTCAATTCAGCATACGAAACTGACTAAACCAAGAGCTCCTCTTCAGTCCATTACACTGTAATTGATGGGAACAGACATGAGTGTTATTTGCAATGTGTATGGCAAGGAGGGCACAAGAGAGACTTTCCCTAACTCTATCTACATGTTGCTGCTAGAATGAGAAATAGAATGTGATTGAAATCCGTTTAGGAAGGGGAATAGAACCCTAGATTGCCTTACAAGAAAAAAACTCTGCTTTTGAGAAAGGGGCACTCTTGTACTCTACTGTGTTTCCTATAGGGCCAGAAGAGTGTGCTGGATCATAACAAAAGAAATATTCTTCCTACGATCAGGGGCATATCTAGTTCAACTCAACATATGACACTGACTAACACAGGAAATCCTTTTCAGTCCAATACACTGTACTGCTGGGAACTGATGCAAGTGCTATTTGCACTGTGTATGGCTAGGGGAGCACTAGAGTGGCTGTCCTTACCCCAAACTAACTCTTGGTACAGGAACTTCAAACTGAACAGGATTCAACTCCCTTTAGGAAGGGGAATGTAACCCTAGCTTTCCTTACAGAAAAAAAACTCTGCTTTTAAGAAAGGGGCACTCTGGTACTCTACCGTGTTTCTGTATAGGGCCAGAACAGTGAACTGGCTAATAACAAAAGAAATGTGCTTCCTACACACACAGGCAATTTCCACTTCAACTCAGCATAGGAACCTGACTTAAAATGGAACTCCTCTTTAGTCCAATACACAGTACTTGCTGGGAACAGACGCAAGTGCTATTTGCACTTTGTATGGCAAGTGGAGCACAAGAGTGGTTGACCTTAACTCAAACTAACTCTTGCTGCTAGACCTTCAAACTCAATGGGATTCAACTCCGTTTAGGAAGGGGAATGAAACCCTAGATTGCCTTACAAGAAAAACACTCTGCTTTTGAGAAAGGGGCACTCTGATACTCCACTCTGACTCCTGTAGGGCCAGAACAGTGAGCTGGCTCAGAACAAAAGAAATGTGCTTCCAACACACATGCACCATATCCAGATCAACTCATCATAGGAAACTGACTTAAACAAGAGCTCCTCTTCAGTCTAATACACTGTACTTGCTGCAAAGAGATGTGAGTGCTATTTGCACTGTGTATGGCAAGGGAAGCACAAGAGTGGCTGTCATTACCACAAAATAACTCTTTGTACTAGAACTTCAAACTGGATATGATCAACTTCATTTAGGATGGAGAATGGAACCGTAGCTTGCCGTTCCAGAAAACATTCTGCTTTTAAGAAAGGGGCACTCTGGTATTCTACTGTATTTCTTATAGGGCCAGAACAGTGAGCTGGATCAGAACAAAAGAACTGTGCTTCCTACACACAAGGGCCACATCTAATTCAACACAGCAAGTGAAAATGACTAAAATATGTGCTCCTATTCAGTCCAACACTGTACTTGTTGTGAACTGTTGGGAGTTTTATTTGCACTGTGTATGACAAGGGGAACACAAGAGTGACTCTCCTTACCCCAAACTAACTTTTGATGGTGGAATATGAAACTGATTGAGATTCAACTCAGTTTAGAAAAGGAAATTGAACCCTACCGGGGCTTTTCTAGTTCAACTCATTATAGGAAACTGAATACAACAGAAACTACTCTTCAATCCAATACACTCTACTTGCAGGGAACAGACGCAAGTGCTATTTGTTATGTGTATGTCAAGGGTAGCAGAAGAGTGACTGCAAGAATTGAAACTGAAAGTAATTCAACTCAATTTAGGAAGTGGAATTCAACCCTAGCTTGCCTTACTAACAAAACACTCTGCTTTTGAGAAAGGGGTACTCTTGTACTCTCCTGTTTTCCATATAGAGGCAGAACAGTGAGCTGGCTCAGAAAAAAAAAGAACTGTGCTTCCAACAAACACAGAACATATCCACTTCAACTCAGCAAAGGAAACTAACTAAAACAGGAGCTCCTCTTCAGTCCAATACACTGTACTTGCTGGTTACAGAAGCGAGTGCTATTTACACTGTGAATGGCAAGGGGAGCACAAGAGTGGTTGTCCTTAAACCAAACTAACTCTTGCTGCTAGAACTTCAAACTGAATGGGACTGAACTCCATTTAGGAAGGGGAATGGAACCTTAGCTTGCCTTACAAGAAAAACACTCTGCTTTTGAGAAAGGGGCACTCTGGTACTCTACTGTGTTTCCTATAGGACCAAAACAGTGAGCTGGCTCAGAACAAAACAACAGTCCTTCCTACAAACACGGACCATATCCAGTTTAACTCAGCAAAGGAAACTGTCTAGAACAGAATTTATTCATTGTCCAATACACTGCACTTGCTGGTAACAGACCAGAGTGCTATTTACACTGAGTATGGCAAGGGGCGAACAAGAGTGCCTTTTATGACCCCTCAATTACTGTGGCTACTATAATGGGAAACTGAATTTTACACAACTCTGATTAGCAAGGTGAATTGAATCCTAGCTTGTTTTCCCTGAATAACACTCTGCTTTTGAGAAAGAGGAACTCTTGTAATCTATCAGTGTTTCCTATAGGGCCAAAACAGTGAGCTGGCTCAGAACAAAAGAACTATGCTTCCCAAACACACGGGCCATATCTAGTTCAACTCAGCCTAGGAACATGACTAAATGAGAAGCTCCTCTGCAGTCCAATACACTGTACTTACTGGGAACAGACTCGATTGCTATTTGCGCTGTTTATGGCAAGGGGAGCAAAAGAGTGTCTTTCCTCACTCCAACATAACTGTGGCTGCTAAAGGAGAAACTGAATGTGATTCAACGCCATTTAGGAAGGGGAATTGAACTCTATATTGCCTTACAAGAAAAACACACTTCTTTTGAGAAAAAGGCACTCTTGTACTCTACTGTGTTCCCTATAAGTCCAGAACAGTGAGCTGGCTCAGAACAAAAGAACTGTGCTTCCTACACACGGCCCATATCTAGTCCAACTAATCATAGGAATCTAACTAAAACAGTAGCTCCTCTTCTGTCCAATACACTGTTCATGCTTTCAAAAACTTGAGTGCTATTTAAAGTGGGTATGGCAAGGGGAACCAAAGAATGACTTTCCTTACCCAAAAATAACTGTGCCTGATAGAACGGGAAACTGAATGTGATTCAACTCGATGTAGGAAGGGGAATTGAACCCTAACTAGCTTAACAGAAAAACACTCTGCTTTTGAGAAAGGGGCACTCTTGTACCCTACTTTGTTTCTTATAGTGATATAACAGTGAGCTGGCCCAGAACAGAAGAATTGTGCTTCCTACACACACGGGACATATCTAGTTCAACTCATCATAGGAAACTGACTAAAACAGGAGCTCATATTTAGTCCAATACACTGTACTTGCTGAAACACAGGCAAGTGCTATTTGTACTGTGTATGGTAAGGGAGCAAGAGAGTGACTTTCCTTACACCAAAATAACTGTGGCTGCTAGAAAAAGGAAATGAATGTGATTCAACTCAGTTTAGGAAGCAGTTTTGAACCCTGGCTTGTCTTACAAGAAAAACAATCTTCTTTAGAGAAAGGGGCACTCTTGTACTCTACTGTGTTTCCTATTGGGCCAGAGGAGTGAGCCAGCTCAGAACAAAAGAACTGTGCTACCTACACTCGGGCCATATCTAGTTGAACTCAGCATAGGAAACTGACTAAAACAAAAGTTCCTCTTCAGTCCAATATACTGTACTTGCTGGGATCAGATGCGAGTGTTATTTGTACTGTTCTGCAAGAGGAACAAACGAGTGACTTCCTTAACCAAAATAACTGTGACTGATACAAATAGAAAATGAATGTGATTCAACTCCTTTTAGGAAGCATAATTGGACTCTGGCTTGCCTTACAAGAAAAACATTCCGCTTTTGAGAAAGAGGCATGCTTGTACTCTACTGTGTTACCTATAGGGCCAGAACATTGAGCTGGCTCAGAAAAAAAGAACTGTGTTTCCTACATACAAGGGCCATATCTAGTTCAACTCAGGATAGGCAACTAACTAAAACAAGAATTTTCCTTCAGTCCAGTTCACTGTACTTGCTGGGAACAGATGCAAGTGCTATTTGCTCTGTTGGGCATGCTGACCACAGTGTGAGTTCACTTACCCAATATAACTGTGGTTGATAGAAAGGAAATTGAATGCAATTCAACTCTGTTAAAAAGGAGAATCAAACCCTAGCTTTTCTTACATGAAAAACACTCTGCTTTTGAGAAAGGGGCACTCTTGTACCCTTTTGTGATTCCTATAGGGCCAGAACAGTGAGCTGTCTTAGAAAAAAAAGATCTGTGCTTCCTACACACACGGGCCATATCTAGTTCAATTCATCATCAGACACTGACTAAAACTGGATCTCCTTTCAGTCGAATACACTGTACTTGCTGGGAACAGAAATAAGTGCTATGTGCCCTGTGTATGGCAAGGGGAACATAAGAGTGCATTTCCTTACACCAAAATAACTGTTGCTGCTAGAAGAGGAACTGAATATGATTTAACAAAATCTAGGAAGCTGAATTGAACCCAGCTTCCCTTACAAGAAATACATTCTGCTTTTCAGAAAGGCACACTCTTGTACTCTACTGTGTTTCCTATATTGCCCGAAAAGTGAGCTGGCTAGGAACAAAAGAACTGTTATTCCTGCACACGGTCCATATCTAGTTAAACCCAGCATAGCAAACTGACTAAAACAGGAGCTTCCCTTCAGTCCAATACACTGTTCTTGCTGGCAACAGATGCGAGGTCTATTTGCACTGTTGGGCATGCTGAGCACAAGTGTGACTTTCCTTACACCAAAATAACTGTGGATGCTATAACGAGAAACTCAATGTGAGTCAACTCCATTTAGGAGGGGGAATTGAACCCTAGTTTTTTTTTTTTACAAGAAAATAAATCTGCTTTTGAAAAAGGGAACTCTTGTAATCTACTGTGTTTCTTATAGGGCCAGAACAATGAGCTGGCTCAGTAAAAAAGAACTGTGCTTCCTACACACACGGGCCATATCTAGTTCAACTCATCATCAGAAACTGACTAAAAGCGGAGCTCTTTTCAGTCGAATACACTGTATTTGCTGGAAACAGACATGAGTGCTATTTGAACTGTGTATGGCAAGGGGAGCACAAGAATGCCTTTCCTTACCCCCAAAAAACTGTGGCTGCCAGAAGGAGAAACGCAATGTGATTCAACCCAGTTTAGGTAGCAGATATGAGTCCTGGCTTGCCTTACAAGAAACACATTCTGCTTTTTTTTAAAAAAAAAAAATATTTATTTCAACACAATTCAGTTCCACATAATAGCCACAGATTCCCCTGCTCTCACCCCCCTCCTCCCTCTCCCTCTCCCCAACCCACCCCCCATTCCCACCTCCTCCAGATAAAGATTTTCCCCGAGGACTGGCATCGACCTGACAGACTCAGTCCAGGCAGGTCCAGTCCCCCCCTCCCAGACCGAGCCAAGCGTCCCTGCCATAAGCCTAGGACCCGGCACCACCGCCCAGATGCCTCCCAAACAGATCAAGCCAAATGACCGTCTCAGCCATTCAGGGGGCCTGATCCAGTTGGGGGCCCCTCAGCCTTTGGTTCATAGTTCATGTGCTTCCATTCATTTGGTTATTTGTCCCTGTGCTTTATCCAACCTTGGCTTCAACAATTCTCGCTCATATAAACCCTCCTCTTTCTCACTAATTAGACTCCCAGTGCTCCACCAGGGGCCCAGCCATGGATGTTTGCATCCAGATTCCTCAGTCCTTGGATGGGGTTTATGGCACAATTATCAGGGTGTTTGGCCATCCCATCACCAGAGTAGGTCAGTCCTGGCCGTCTCTCAACCATTGCCAGCAGTCTTTTGCGGGGATATCTTTGTGGAAATACATGGGCCTCCCTAGCTCCCTGCTTCCTCCCCTTCTCATGTGGTCTTCATTTCTCCTATTCCTTGTTCTCCCTCGCTTTTCTTGATCCAGGTAGGATCTCCTGCTCTCTTTCCATCGACCGTCACCCTTCATTGCTCCCACTAATGTCCAGGCTGTTCATGTAGATCTCATCCATTTCTCAGTGTCTTTCTTGGGGTCCCATTTTCCAGGTAGCCTCACTAACACTTCCTGCTAAAACTTCAACTTGAATGGGATTCAACTCCGTTTAGGAAGGGTAATGGAACCCTGGGTTGCCTTACAAGAAAAACACTCTGTTTTTGAGAAAAGGGCCCTTAACTACTCTACTGGGTATCCTTTAGGGCCGGAACAGTGAGTTGGCTCTGAACAAAAGATCTGTGCTTCCTTCGCACACGGGCCTATTCTAATTGAACTCTGCTTAGGAAACTGACTAGAACAGGAGCTTCTCTTTAGTCCAATACACTGTACTTGCTGCTTAGAGACCAGAGTTCTAGTTGCATTGTGTATGGCAATGGGAACACAATAGTGACTTTCTTTTCCAGAAAAAGACTATTGATGGTAGGAAGGGAAACTGCATGTGATTAAACTCCGTTTAGGATCGGGAATTGAACCCTCGCTTGTCTTAAAAGAAACACACTATGCTTTTTAGAAAGGGGCCCTCTTCTACTCCACTGTGTTTCCTATAAGGCCAGAACAGGAGATTCCCTTCAGTCCAATACACTGTACTTGCTGAGAAAAGAAGGGAATGCTTTTTGCATTGTGTATGGTAAGGAGAGATCAATAGTGACTTTCCTTACCCAAAAAGAACTGTTGCTGCTGGAACGAGAAACTGCATGTGATTCAAATCAGTTTGGAATGGGAATTGAACCCTTGAACACTCCGCTTTTCAGAAAACGGCCCTCTTCTACTCTCCAGTATTTTCTATACTGCCAGAATAGTGAGCTGGCTCAGAACAAAATAACTGTGGTGCCTAGAGACACAGGCCAAATATAGTTCAACTCTGCTTAGGAAACTGACTAGAACATGACCTTCCCTCGAGTCCAATACACTGTATTTGCTGGGAACAGATGCGAGTGCTATTTGCACTGTGTATGGCAATGGGAGTTCAATAATGACTTTTTTACCTGAAAAGAATTGTTGCTTCTTGAATGAGAAATGGCATGTGATTGAACTCCATTTAGGAAGGGGAATTGAACCCTAGCTTGCCTTACAAGTAAGAAACAATGCTTTTGAGAAAGGATGCTTCTACTACTCTACTGTGTTTTCTATAGGACCAGAACAGTAATCTGGCTCAGAATAAAAGAACTGTGCTTCCTACACACACGGGCCATATCTAGTTCAACTCTGCTTAGGAAACTGACTGGAACAGGAGCTTCCCTTCAGTCCAATACACTATACTTGTAGGGAACAGACGCGAGGGTATTTGCACGGTGCATGAAATGGTACCTCAATAGTGACTTTCCTTACACGAAACGAACTGTGTCTGGAAGAATGAGAAACTGCATGTGATTCAACTCCATTTAGGAAGGGGAGTTGAACCCTAGATTGCCTTACAAAAAAAACAAACTCTGCTTCTGAGAAAGAGGCCTTCTTCTACTCTACTGTGTTTCCTATAGGGACCGAATATTGACATGGCCCAGAAAAAAAGAACTGTGCTTCCTACAGAAAAGGGACATATCTACTTCAACTCTACTTAGGAAAGTGACTAGAAGAGAAGCTTCTCTTCAGTCCAATAAACTGTACTTGCTGTGAACAGATGCAAGAGATAATTGCACTGTGTATGGCAATGGGAGTACAATAGTGACTTTCCTTACCAGAAAAGAAATGTAGCTTCTAGAATGAGAAACTGAATGTGATTGAACTCCAATTAGGAAGGGGAATTGAACCCTAGCTTGCAATACAAAAACACACTCTGCTTTTAGGAAAGGGGCCCTCTTCTATTCTTCTGTGTTTCCTATAGATACAGAAGAGTGATTTGGATCAGAACAAAAGGACTGTGCTCCCTACACACATGGGGCATAGCCATTTCAACTCTGCTTAGGAAACTGAATAGAACAGGAGCTTTCCTTCAGTCCAATACAGCGTAGTTGCTGGAAACAGACTGGAGTGCTATTTGCACTGTGTATGGCAATGGGAGTTTAATAGTGACTTTCGTTACCTGAAAAGAAATGTTGCTGGTAGAATGAGAAACTACATGTGATTCAACTCCGTTTAGGATGGGGAATTAAACACTAGCTTGCCTTACAAGAAACACACTCTGCTTTTGACAATGGGCCCTCTTTTACTCTACTGTGTTTCCTGTAGGGCCAGAATAGCTAGCTGGCTCAGAAAAAAGAACTGTGCTTCCTACACACACAGGCCATATCTAGTTCAACTCTGCTTAGGAAACTGAATAGAACAGGAACTTCCCTTTATTCCAATACAGTGTACTTGATGGGAACATGTGCGAATGCTATTTTGACTGTGTGGCAATAGGAGAGCAATAGGACCTTACATTACCCAAAAAGATTGTTGCTACTAGAATGAGAAATTGCATGTGATTCAACTCCATATAGGAAGGGGAATTGATCCCTGGCTTGTCTTACAAGAAACACACTCTGCTATTGAGAAAGGGGCTCTCTTGCTCTCTACTGTGTTTCCTATAGGACCAGAAGTGTGAGCTGGCTTAGAACAAAAGAACTGTGGTGCCTACATACACGAACCATATCTAGTTCAACTCTACTTAGGAAACTGACTAAAACAAGAGCTTCCCTTCAGTCCAATACACTGTACTTGCTGGGAACAGACATGTGTGCTATTTGCATGTGTATGCAATGGAAACATAATAGTGACTTTCCTTACCTGAAAAGAACTGTTGGTGCTAGAATGAAAAACTGCATGTGATTCACCTCTGTATAGGAAGGGGAATTGATTCCTAGGTTGCAATATGAAAAATACTCTCTGATTTTTGAAAGGGGCCCTCTTCTACTCTACAGTGTTTCCTATGGGGCCAGAACAGTGAGATGGTCCAGAACATAAGAACTGTGATTCCTACACACATAGCACATATCTAATTCAATTCTGCTTAGGAAACTGAATAGAACAGGAACTTCGCCTCAGTCCAACACACTATACTTGGTGGGAACAGACGTGAGTGCTAGTTGTACTTTATAAGTCAATGTGAGCACTATAGTGACTTTCCTTACCTAAAAAGATTTGCGTCTGCTAGAATGATAAACTGCATGTGATTTAACTCAGTATAGGAAGGGAAATTAATATGTAGTTTTCCTTAAAAGAACCACACTCTGCTTTTGAAAAAGGGGCACTCTTCTACTCTACTGTGTTTCCTATAGGGCCAGAATAGTGTGCTGGCTCAGAACAAAAGAACTGTACTTCCTACACTCAGGCCATAGCTAGTTCAACTCTACTTAGGAAACTGACTAGAACAAGAGCATCCCTTCAGTCCACTACACTGAACTTGCTGGGAACTGACACAAGTGCTATTTGCACTGTGTATGGCAATGGGAGCTCAATAAATAAATAAAATAAAAACTTTTTCTTACCTGAAAAGAACTGTTGCTATTAGAACAAGAAACTGCGTGTGATTCAACTCTGTGTTTACAAAGGGGAATTGAACCCTAGCTTGTCATACAAGCATCACACTCTGCTTTTGATATAGGTGCACTCTAATGTTTTTCCTATAGGGCCAGAACAGTGAGCTGGGTCAAGACAAAAGAACTGTGCTTCCTACACACTCGGGCAATATCTAATTCAACTCTGCTTATGAAATTTACTAGAACAGGAGCTTCCCTTCAGACGAATAATTCCGACGTGCTAGGAATTAACACCAGTGCTATTTGCACTGTTTATGGCAATGGGTCTCAATAGTGACTTTCCATACCCAAAAAGAACTGTTGATGCTAGAACAAAAACTTTATGCGATTCAACTGTGTTTAGGAAGGGGGAATTGTACCCTAGCTTCCCATACAAGAAACACACTCTGCTTTTGAGAAAGGGGTCCTCTTCTACTCTACTCTGTTTCTTATAGGGTGAGAACAGTTAGCCAGCTCAGAACAAAAGAACTGTGCTTCCTACACACACGGGCCATATCTACTTCAACTCTGATTAAGAAACTGACTGGAGAGACGGGCCCAGCGGCGGCAGCCGACAGGGATATTCAAACCCAGCGGCAGCCGGCAGAGACATTCAGGCCCAGCAGCGGCCCACAGAGGTAGACGGGCCCAGCGGCGGCCTGCTGAGGTAAACGGTCCTGGCAGCAGCGGTCGACAGGGACATTCAGTCCCGGCTGCAGCCGGCAGAGACATTCAGGCCCGGTGGTGGCCACCAGAGGAAGACAGACCCAGCGGCAGCTGACAGGGACATACAGGCCCGTCGGCGGACCGCAGAGGTAGACAGGCCCAGGGACGGAGACAAGCAGATGCAGCTTGGAACAGGGATACCCCTAACCCCAACATCTGGGGAAGAAGCTATCTCCGTGGGTCAGAACCAGAACGAATCTGAACACTCCTTCTGAGGACAACCCAGGGCCCAGCTGCTGATCCCGTGAAACCCAACAACTTGGAGGTGTTGGTGAGACTACCCTGCTCAGCTGAAACCCATCTGGGAGAGGATTCAGATGCCTACAGTTTAAAGTCTGAAGAAACAAGATCAGCTGAGGAGTTGACAAATGAACAAAACGTGACCTGGGAACACAGAAGAAGGCACAACCCAGACACCAAACCAGATCACCAGAATCATAAGTATATAATTCACCAATCGAAATCAGCTGCCCCTGAAGAAATAGCCCCATAGCACCAATTTAATCAAGAACCCCTACTAAACCAAGACTAAAAATTAGAACAAGAGAGGCACTCTCAGACACAGACACCACCTGCACCGCACAGAGGAACAGATGAGTAGACGCCAGTGCAAAAATACAGGCAACAACATAAAGACCTATATGGCAACATCAGAACCTAGTGATTCTACACCTGCAAGACCTAAACATACCATGACAGAAGAAACAGAAGAAATCAACCCTAAAAATGACTTTAAGAAGATGATAGAGGCCCTTAAAGAAGAAATAAAACATTCCCTCAATGAGGAAATAAAAACTTTCCTCAAAGAGGAAATGAAAAACTCCATTAAAGAGGAAATAAAAAATTCCCTTAAAGAAATGGAAGAAAAAACGAACAAAAAATGGGAAGAAATCAAATCAAGCCAAGAAAAAGCAATTAAACAGATGAAAGAAACATTCCAAGATCTGAAAAATGAATTTGAGACAATAAAGAAAACACATGCTGAGGGAATGATGGAAATAGAAATCCTGACTAAACGAACAGGAACTACAGAAACAAGCATAACCAACCAATTGCAAGAGATGGAACAGAGAATCTCTGACGCTGAAGACACGATAGAGAAAATAGATTCGTCAGTCAAAGAAAACACTAAAGACAAAAATGTCCTAACACAAAACATCCAGGAAATTTGGGACATCATGAAAAGACCAAACCTAAGAATAATAGGGATAGAAGAAGGAGAAGAATAACAACTCAAAGGCACAGAAAATATATTCAACAAAATCATAGAAGAAAACTTTCCTAACCTAAAGAAAGAAATACCTATGAAGATACAAGAAGCTTACAGAACACCGAAGAGGCTGGATCCAAAAAAAAAGTCCCCTCGCCACATAATAATCAAAACACTAAACACACAGAATAAAGAAAAAATATTAAGAGCTGCAAAGGAAAAGGACCAAGTAACATATAAAGGCAAACCCATCAGAATAACACCAGACTACTCAAAAGAGTCTATGAAAGCTAGAAGATCATGGACAAACCTCATGCAGACACTAAGAGACCATGGATGCAAACCCAGACTATTATACCCAGCAAAACTCTCAATCACCATAGGCGGAGTAAACAAAATATTCCAGGATAAAACCAGATTTAATCAATACCTGTCCACAAACCCAGCCCTACAGAAAGCACTAGAAGGGAAAATTCAACCCAAAGAAGTTAAACACATCCATGAAAAAATCAAGCAATAGATAATCCTACACCAACATACACCACAGAAGGACAACACAACACAACCAAAAAAATAACAGGAATTAACAATCACTGGTCATTAATATCCATCAATATCAATGGTCTCAACTCACCTATAAAAAGACACAGGCTAACAGAATGGATAAGAAAACAGGACCCATCCATATGCTGCATACAAGAAACACACCTTAACTCCAAAGACAGACACTACCTCCGAGTAAAGGGCTGGGAAAAGGTTTTCCAAGCTAATGGACCTAAGAAACAAGCTGTTGTAGCTATCCTAATATCTAATAAAATAGACTTCAAGCTAAAATCAATCAAAAGAGACCAGGATGGACATTACATATTCATCACGGGAAAAATCCACCAAGATGAAGTCTCGATTCTAAACATCTATGCTCCAAATACAAAAGCACCCCCATTCATAAAAGAAACACTACTAAAGTTTAAAATGCACATCAAACCCCACACATTAGTAGTGGGAGATTTTAACACACCACTCTCACCAAAAGATAGATCTACCAGACTGAAACTTAACAAAGAAATAAAGGACCTAACAGATGTTATGACTCAAATGGACCTAACAGATATCTACAGAATATTCCATCCTAACACAAAAGAATATACCTTCTTCTCAGCACCCCATGGAACCTTCTCAAAAACTGACCACATGCTTGGACACAAAACAAACCTCAACAGATACAAAAAAATTGGAATAACCTCCTGTATCTTATCAGACCACCATGCCTTAAAGTTAGAACTCAATAACAACAAAAATTATAGAAAACCCACAAACTCATGGAAACTGAATAATGCCCACCTGAAACATCAATGGGTCAAGGAAGAAATAAAAACAGAAATTAAAGAGTTCCTAGAATTCAATGAAAATGAAAGTACAACATACCCAACCTTATGGGACACTATGAAAGCAGTGCTAAGAGGAAAATTCATAGCTCTAAATGCACACATAAAGAAGATGGAGCAATCCCATACCAATGAATTAACAGCACAACTGAATGCTCTAGAACAAAAAGAAACAAACTCACTCAGGAGAAATAGATGCCAGGAAATAATCAAATTGAGGGCTGAAATCAATGAAATAGAAAACAAGAGAACAATACAAAAAATCAATGAAACAAAGAGTTGGTTCTTTGAAAAAATCAACAAGATAGACAAACCCCTAGCCAAATTAACCAAAAGGCAAAGAGAGAGCACCCAAATTCACAAAATCAGAAATGAAAAGGGAGACATAACAACAGACAATGAGGAAATCCATAGAATCATCAGATCAGAAATCAAAAACCTGTACTCCACAAAAATGGAAAACCAGGAAGAAATGGACAATTTTCTGGATAAATACCACATACCAAAATTAAATCAAGACCAGATAAACCATTTAAATAGACCAATAATCCCTAAAGAAATAGAAACAGTCATCAAAAGTCTCCCAACCAAAAAAAGCCCAGGACCAGATGGTTTCAGTGCAGAATTCTACCAGACTTTCAAAGAAGAACTAATACCAATCCTCTTCAAAGTGTTCCACACAATAGAAACAGAAGGAACACTACCAAACTCTTTTTATGAGGCTACAATTACCCTGATACCCAAACCATACAAAGATGCAACAAAGAAAGAGAACTACAGACCAATCTTCCTCATGAACATAGATGCAAAAATACTCAACAAAATATTGGCAAACCGAATCCAAGAATACATCAAAACAATCATCCATCACGACCAATTAGGATTCATCCCAGGGATGCAAGGATGGTTCAACATACGGAAATCAGTCAATGTAATACACCATATAAACAAACTCAAAGAAAAAAACCACATGATCATCTCATTAGATGCTGAAAAAGCCTTTGACAAAATCCAACACCCCTTCATGATAAAGGTCTTAGAAAGATTAAGAATACAAGGAACATTTCTAAACATAATAAAAGCAATTTATAGCAAGCCAACAGCAAACATCAAATTAAATGGAGAGAAACTCAAAGCGATACCACTAAATTCAGGAACAAGACAAGGCTGTCCACTCTCCCCATATTTATTCAATATAGTACTAGAAGTTCTAGCTAGAGCAATAAGACAACAAAAGGAGATCAAAGGGATACAAATTGGCAAGGAAGAAGTCAAACTTTCACTATTTGCAGATGATATGATAGTATACATAAGTGACCCCAAAAACTCTACCAGGGAACTCCTACAGCTGATAAACTCCTTCAGTAAAGTGGCAGGATACAAGATCAACTCAAAAAAATCAGTAGCCCTCCTATACACAAATGATAAAAGGGCTGAGAAAGAAGTCAGAGAAACATCACCCTTTACAATAGCCACAAATAATATAAAATACCTTGGGATAACACTAACTAAACAAGTGAAAGACCTTTTTGATAAGAACTTTAAATCTCTAAAGAAAGAAATTGAAGAAGATATCAGAAAATGGAAGGATCTCCCATGCTTAACATAGGATTAACATAGTAAAAATGGCAATCTTACCAAAAGCAATCTACAGATTCAATGCAATCCCCATCAAAATCCCAACACAATTCTTCACAGACTTGGAAAGAAAAATACTCAACTTTATATGGAAAAACAAAAGACCCTGGATAGCTAAAAGAATCCTATACGATAAAGTAACCCTTGGAGGCATCACCATCCCGGACCTCAAACTCTACTATAGAGCTATAGTAATAAAAACAGCTTGGTACTGGTATAAAAACCGACATACGGACCAATGGAATCGAATTGAAGACCCTGACTTTAATCCATACACATATGAACACCTGGTTTTTGGCAAAGGAGCCAAAACTATACAATGGAACAAAGAAAGTATCTTCAACAAATGGTGCTGGCATAACTGGATGTCAATATGTAAAAGATTACAAATAGATCCATATCTGTCACCATGCACAAAACTCAAGTCCAAGTGGATCAAAGACCTAAACATAAATCCAGTTACATTAAACTTAATAGAAAAGAAAATAGGAAGCACTCTTGAACGCATTGGCACCGGAGACCATTTCCTAAATAAAACACCGACAGCACAGACCCTGAGCACAACCATTAATAAATAGGACCTCTCGAAACTGAGAAGCTTTTGCAGGGCAAAAGACACAGTCAATAAGACAAAAAGACAGCCAACAGATTGGGAAAAGATCTTCACCAACCCCACATCTGACAGAGGATTGACCTCCACAATATATAAAGAACTCAAGAAACTAGACATCAAAGCACTGAACAGTCCAATTAAAAAGGGGGCTAAAGAGCTAAACAGAGAATTCACAAAACAAGAACTACAAATGGCTGAAAGACATTTAAAGAAATGCTCAACATCCTTAATCATCAGAGAAATGCAAATCAAAACGACTCTGAGATACCACCTTACACCTGTTAGAATGGCTATGATCAAAAACACCAATGACAACCAATGTTGGAGAGGATGTGGAGTAAAGGGAACACTCCTCCACTGTTGGTGGGAATGTAAACTTGTACAACCACTGTGGAAATCAGTATGGCGATTTCTCAGAAAATTAGGAATCGAACTACCTCAAGACCCAGCCATCCCACTCTTGGGCATCTACCCAAGGAATGCTGATTTATACCATAAAGATACATGCTCAACTATGTTCATAGCAGCACTATTTGTAATAGCCAGACCCTGGAAACAACCTAGATGCCCATCAACGGAAGAATGGATGAAAAAAATGTGGTACATATACACAATGGAGTACTACTCAGCAGAGAAAAACAATGAAAGCATGAAATTTGCAGGCAAATGGATGGAACTAGAAAAAATCATCCTGAGTGAGGTAACCCAAACCCGGAAAGACAGTTATGGTATGTACTCACTCATTGGTGGATTCTAGATATAAAATAAAGAACAATCAGACCACAACCCATAGAAACATAGAGGCTATATATATTGCATGGAGGTCCCTAGGATGACTGTGGCATATAATAAGTTTCAGTTTTACTCAATTATTGAAAAAAAATAACCAAATGAATGGAAACACATGAACTATGAACCAAAGGCTGAGCGGCTCCCAGCTGGATCAGGCCCTCTGAATAGGTGAGACAGTTGATTGGCTTGATGAGTTTGGGAGGCATCTAGGCAGTGGGACCAAGTCCTGTGCTCATTGCATGAGTTGGCTGTCTGAAACCTGGAACTTATGCAGGGACACTTGGCTTAGTCTGGTGACCCATCCAGCAGGCCAGGTTATTCGAGGGTCTCGAGGAGGGACCACCTGTGAATCAATGGGGGGTGAGAGGGAAAGGAGACCAAGCGCTTGAAGAAAGACAAAGTCAGCCTGAGTTGCGTCAAGGTCTCGTTTATTGACTGGGTGTTAGAGCTTATAAACAGGGCTTCAGGTAGGGAGGGGGAGCAGGAGGAGTGAAGAGAGGACAAAGAAAATTCCTAAGGGAGGGTCAGCAGGAGGTCGCTTTGGTCCCAGGCCCCTGCAGCTAGCTGATTTAGCACAGGCTCCAAGAAGTTTATTTAATCGTACATTCCTAGGTTAGACTAAGAGCCTCCTATTTACATGAGGCTTGATAAATCGTGGAAGGTTACACAGGTTCAAGACACCGCTGTCCAGAGTCGGTCTCCAACAGTCTGGGAGGAAGGGACTGGACCTCCCTGGACTGAATCTACCAAGTTTGATCACAGTCCTCGGGGGGAGGACTTGTCCTGGAGGAGGTGGGAATGGAGGGTGGGCTGGGGGTAAGGGGAGGGCGTGGGAGGGGGGAGAATAGGGGAACCCATGGCTGATATGTAGAATTGAATGATATTGTAAAATAAAAAATATATATCAAAAAAAATGAAAAAAAAAAGAAACTGACTGGAAAAGAGCTTCCCTTCTGTCAAATACAGTGTACTTGCTGGGAACAGACGCGAGTGGTATTTGCAATGTGTATGGCAATGGGAGTGCAATAGTGACTTTCCATACCGGAAAAGAACTGCGGCTTCTAGAATGAGAAACTGCATGTGATTGAACTCTGTTTAAGAAGGGGAATTATATCCTAGCTTGCCTTACAAGAAATGCACTTTGCTTTTGAGAAAGTGGTCCTCTTCTTCTCTACTGTGTTTCTATAGGGCCAGAACAGTGAGCCAGCTACGAACAAAAGGACTGTGCTTCCTACACACACGGGCCATATCTAGTTCAACTCTGCTTAGGAAACTGACTAGAACAGGAGCTTCCCTTTAGTCCAATACACTGTACTTGCTGTGAACTGACTCGAGTGATATTTGAACTGTGTATGGCAATGGGAGCTCAATAGTGAATTTCCTTTCCCGAAAAAAATCTGTTGTTGCTAGCAGAGAAACTACATGTGATCCAACTCAGCTTAGAAATGGAAATTGAACCCTACCTTGCCTTACAAGAATCACACTCTGCTTTTGAGAAAGGACCATCTTCTACTCTACTGTGTCATATAGGTCCAGAACAGTGAGCTGGCTCAGAACAAAAGAACTGTGCTGCCTATACACACGGACCATACCTAGTTCAAGTGTGCTTAGAAAACTGACTAGAAAAGGACCTTCCATTAATTCCAATACACTGTACCTGCTGGAAACAGATGCGAGTGCTATTTGCATGGATATGGCAATGGGTGCACAATAGTGTCTTTCCTTACACAAAAAGAACTTTTGATTCTAGAATGAAAAACTGCATATGTTTCAACTCTGTATATGAAGAGGAATTGATACCTAGGTTGCCATACAAGAAATACTCTCTGCTTTTGAGAAAGGGGCACTCATCTACTCTAATGTGTTTCTTATTAGGCAGGAACAGTGAGATGGCTAAGAACAAAAGAACTGTGCTTCCTATACACACAGTCCATATCTACTTCAACTCTAATTAGGTAAGTGACTAGAAAAGGAGCTTCCATACAGTCCAATACACTGGGAATAGACACGTGTGCTATTTGCATGGGTATGGCAATGGGAGCACAATAGTTACTTTCCTTACCTGAAAAGAACTAATTATGATACAAGGAAAAACTGCATATGATTCAACTCCGTATATAAATAGGAATTGACACCTAGCTTGCCATACAAGAAATACTGTCTGTTTTGAGAAAACGGCATTTTCTACTCTAATGTGTTTCCTATACGATGAGAACAGTGATCTGGCACAGAACAAAAAAAACTGTGCTTCCTAGACACACGGGACATATCTAGTCCCACTCTGCTCAGGAAACTGACTAGAGCAGGAGCTTCCCTTCAGTCCAATACAGTATACTTGCTGGGAACAGACATGACTGATATTTGCATTGTGTATGGCAATGGGAGTGCAATAGTGACTTTCCCCACCCAAAAAGAACTGCTGCTTCTAGAATGAGAAACTGTATGTTTTTGAACTCCGTTTAAGAAAGGGGAATTATACCCTAGCTTGCCTTACAATAAAGACACTCTGTTTTTGAGAAAGGGTCCTCTTCTTCTCTACTGTGTTTCCTATAGGTCAAGGACAGTGAACAGGCCTAGAAAAAAGAACTGTGCATCCTACACACACGAGCCATATCTAGTTCAACTATGCTTAGGAAACTGAATAGAACAGGAGATTCCCTTCAGTCTAATATACTGTATTTAGTGGGAACAGGCATGAGTGCTATTTGCACTGTGTATGGCAATGAGGCTTAATAGTGTCTTTCATTATCCTAAAACAACTGTTGCAGTTAGAACAAGAAACTGCATATGATTCAAATCCATTTACTAAGGAGAATGAACCCTAGATTGCTTTAGGAGCAACACACTCTGCTTTTGATAAAGGGGCACTCTTCTACAGTACTGTGTTTCCTAAAAGGCCAGAACCATGAGCTGAATCAGAAAAAAAGAACAGAGCTTCCTACATACTCAGGCCATATCTGTTTCAACTCTCCTTAGGAAACTGACTAGACCAGGAGCTTCCCTTCAGCCCAATAAACCGTACTTGCTGGGAAGAGAAAAGAGTGCTATTTACACTGTGCATGGCAATGGGAGCACAATGGTGACTTTCATTATCCAAAAAGAACTGCTGCTGGTGAAATGAGAAACTGCATGTGATTCAACTCAGCTTAGGAAACTGACTATAACAGAAACTTCCCTTTAGTTCAATACTGTGTACTTGCTAGGAATAGATGCGAGTGATATTTTCACTGTGTATGGCAATTTAAGTGCAAAAGTGACTTTCCTTACAAGATAAAAACTGTGTATGCTAGAATGAAAAACTGCATGTTTTTCAACTCCGTATAAGAAGGGGAATTGATATCTACCTTGCCATATGACAAATACTCTGTGCTTTTGAGAAAGGGGCACTCTTCTACTCTAATGTGTTTTTATTATAGGACCAGAAGAGTGAGCTGGCTTAGAACAAAAGAACTGTGCTTCCAACACACACTGCCATATCTAGTTCAACTCTGCTTAGGAAGCTGACTAGAACAGGAGGTTTCCTTCAGTACAATGAACTGTACTTGTAAGGAATAGATGTGAGTAGTATTAGTACGGTGCATGAAATGGGAGCTCAATAGTGACTTTCCTTAACCAAAAGGAACTCTTTCTGCAAGAACAAGAAATTGCATGTGATTCAACTCCATATAAGAAGATGAATTGATTCCTGGCTTGTCTTACATGAAACACAAACTGATATTGATAAAAGGGATCTCTTCTATTCTACTGTGTTTCCTATAAGACCAGAAACATTACCTGTCTCAGAACAAAAAAACTGTACTTTCTATACACAGGGGCCATTTCTAGTTCAACTCTCCTCAGGAAACTGACTCGAACATCAGCACCCTTCAGTCCAATACACTGTACTAACAATGGGAACTAAATAGTGACTATACATACCCGAAAAGAACTGTTGCTGCTAGAATGAGAAACTGCATGTAATTCAACTCTGTTTAGGAAGGGGAATATAGCCCTAGCTTGCCTTACAGGAAAAACACTCTGCTTTTTACAAAGGGGCCCTCTTCCACACCACTGTGTTTCCTGTAGGGCCAGAACAGTGAGCTGGCACAGAACATAAGAACTGTGTTCCTACACAAGGGCAATATCTAGTTCAATTCTACATAGGAAACTGAATAGAACAGAAGATTCTTTTCAGTCCAATACACTGTACTTCCTGAGAACAGATGCGAGTGCTATTTGCACAGGATATGGCAAAGGGATCTCAATAGTGACTTTCCTTACCCAAAAAGAACTCTTTATGCTACAATGAAAAACTACATGTGATTCCCAAATGAGGACCTGGCTAATAACTACCTTGAACCAAGGATAATAATAAACAGAAGCTATTTATTGTGTAACTTCTTTTTAAACCAAAATCCAGAGTGCAGTTTTGTTGTATCTTGTCAGAGAGAAAAGAATTTCACAGAGCTTGGTCCTTGTAGACTGCTCAGGAGCAGCCTTTGCATACAACTGTTGATGAAGGGAAGCTAACATTCTACAGCACCTTTTCATAAGAGTGTCATTATGAAATTCCAATTTTTCTCAGATTTTAATGTATGTTCCAGAATTAAGATTCTCGTTAAAAATTTGGTGCTGACTCAACAGTTCCAGAGTTGAATGTTAAAGGCAGCAGTCCTGAAAAATGTCCAGTTGCTACTGATCCTAGGGGAGCTTAAACCAAAGTTTTAGTGGTTTAAGCATAGTACATAGACATGGACTGGAAGGCCCCTCATCTTCCTGCTTGAAATAGAATCAAATCAACTTTCTCAGTCACAGTAAAGAATAAGGTTCTCATCTAGGCCTCTGACCCTCAGGAAAGGGCTTCAAGGTTCAAGATCAATAAAACATCACTTTCAAGTCCTACAAAAGAAGGAATCCTACAAATGTAAGACTTTGTTGTGAATGAGCATAGCTTATAATCCTCTGAATGCATTGCTGGTTTGGTTTTCTAGAATGTGCTTACAGTTTTGAGTCCCTCGTCATGGAATGATGAAATGTATTGCTCTTTGGGTAAATCTGAATGTGTTTCTTTCGGGTGTTTTTAATTGGCCTGACATGGACAAGCTGAATATTTGGTAGAATCCACAGGTAAAGGAATCTGAACCTTGACTATTATGTTGAAAGTTTATTTATTTAGTTTCTTTAATTGCTGTCTATTTTATCCAGGTTATTTATATCCCCTTTGTTCAGTTTCTATACTTGGGTGCTTTTTAGAAATTTGTTCATTTTATTTAAGCCATTTAGTTGTTGGCATAATTTAACTTAAACTATTCCCTTACCTAGTCATGCATCACTTAAGGAAGGAGTTACTTTCTGAGAATGATTTCATTGTATGGGCAAATGACACAACCTAAGTTTATGTTAATATATGCAGTGATACCCACACCTGGGCTATATGTATACCTGCAATTTATCTAGATTTTCTCTGCCAGATGGCCCCCATCATATTGCTGTGGCAAAGAAATTTTGCACTGTTAGCCTATGTGGATCTCGCCAAATTCTTCTGCTACTTTCCATCAGTGATCATAGATTCACCATGGGCTTTCACACCACATAACGAATACATTTCTTCACTCCTTTGAACACCCACAGCTATTAATGCATTCAACATTGTGATGGTGTCCAGGATTTTCTTTTGGCCTTGGAGCACATTTCCTTTGTCTTTGATCAGTATGCACCAAAAGCAATATGGCGTTAGTGTTCATTAGCAACTAAGCTACAACATTCTCAAATTCCAAAAGGGGCAACATGGAGTAAAACACTAAAAACTGGTCTTTACCATCATTTGCTAAAGTAAAAAGTTATGGAATTTGGTAGCATATGATGTCCAGTTGAAATATTGTTCCCCAACCCCACCCATTATGTGGTAACTCCCTTTAAATCCCTTTTTATATATTTACATATTTTAAGAAGCTTCTACAGTAGTTAAGTTTCCATGTGGCCTTTTAAAACAGTGTAGTAATGTTAGTTATCCCTCCCTATTTCTCACCCTCTACCCTATCCTCACATCCCCCACCCTATTTAATTCTTCTGTTCCAGGGATTTATGTTGAGGGAAGGAGTGGGAAGATTGTAGTAACTAGAGTACTAGGTGGCTTTTATGAGTTTTCCAGACAAAACAGAGCTGATAAATGAACTCATAGAGACTGTGGCAGCATGGACAAAATCTACATAAGCTCAAGCCAGACAAAATCCCAGATTGGAGCAGGAGAAGTGGGCCTGCAGACCTACCCTTACCTAAGAAACTATTAGCCATTGATAGCTGCTGGTAGAGGGTAAGTCAGTTCTATTGGAGAAATTATTTTGGCCACTCCACGTAGTTAAAAGGATATTTATTAAATGGCGTAACTCACAAATTAAGTAATGGGTAGGTCGCAGGGTCTGGGGGAAGGTGTAATGCTGTCCAGCGGTGTTCTCCGGAGCTCTGCACAGTCAATCTGCACCGGTCAGCGTTCCAGCACCGAGAGAGCGCCCAGAGCGAGCGCTGGCCCATCCAGCTCTCGGGTCCCCAGGCGCCTCCCCTCGCCCCGCCTCGTAGGCGTGACAGTTGCCAGAGTCTCAATGGGGGTTGGAACTTCCAGAACCAAGCTGGAATGGCTTCCCACTACATCTCCCCCTTTTGTCTAAATAAGAAGGTTCTAAACTAATACAAGACTATCTACAAAGGAATGGTTATCAAATATTGTCCAGAAATAATGAGAGATAATGACCTAGATAAGATGTAACTACAACCAATGCAAACAATATCAAGCAAGAAACACATACTAAAATCCAGAGAAGTATAGAGCATAGGTAAACAGCATGTTATAAAGATCATTCAAAGGTGTCGTATCCTAAAGAACCTGAACCTAATAATTAATATGTTCTATCTAAGATATTATATATACTAAGTTGTAACTATAACTGCTAGTCTTCAATCCCATCAAAGACCTGAGAAGGAACATAATGGTCCCTGAGAAATGGTAGATGGATGCAAGCAACTTTCGGGAATCTTGCAAGAGTAGACCAAGACAGCTGGCAGCCTGGACAGTCACCTAATGTTTCTCAGCATTGTTGGTGCATTCAAATTGGCTACAGGCCTAGAGTATCTGACAGATCATTTTTAGAAGCAGGATTTCTGAAAGACCATCTTACCCTGTCTTGGCAGAGTACAGTGGTCGCTTTCCTTGTGTCCCGCTTGTCCAGAAAGGAGAGCATTGCATTTGTACTGTCAGCCATCAAGGCAAGGGCAGTTCTTTGCCCAGTAGGCCATTTTGTGCCAAAAGACAAACTTCCAAATGGAAATGTCTTAGAAGCCCAACATTCTCTCGGGATCAATTGGTGCAGCCAGGAGCAATTGTGTCTCACGTCAACAGAATTCTAAGTTATTTAAATGCCATATTCTCCAGGTCTATGAAGTGTTTGAAGATTACCTGCCCATCTGACCTATGTATCTGTAAATCTGGATAACCTAACTAACGTAACTATAGAGATGACAGGCATAGGCGACTATAAATCTATAAATCTTATCTATTGAAATAACCTAAGGACTAAGGCTTCACATAAATAAGGTAAACAGTCTATAAGCAAATGTATGGTGAAGAACGATGACTTCAAAATTGTGACAATACACAAGATATTTATAACAGAGGTAGGAATATATAGTGCGATATGCAATATGACAATAATATTAAATATATATCAATATACCGAATATCCTAAACAGAAGTAGAGCATATATAAAGTATGACAGATATAAATTTACATTTGTATCAATATAAAAATGTTTCAAATAAGAGTAGAAATATATGTACATTATAACAAATATAGTTCTGTATTTGTATCAATATACAAATTATCTTAAACAGGAGTATAAAAATAGTTTACATTTGTATCAACATATAAGAATCTATAACAGTACAAATTACAGTGCAAATTATCTAAGGTTGCTATTTTACTAAGTTTGTTTACTAGTATATACAATGATTTACCATCATATCTTATACCTATCTGTTCCATTTCTTCTCCCCCCACCCCCTTTTTTTTTTTACAATCCTGAGTTAATATTTTCTTCCACCCCCAACCCTATAACCGTCATCCATAACCCTGAGAATTATGAAACCTAAGGGAGAAGGGGCGTCGTTTTCTTAGAATTGCTGATGTGGTTGAAAACTAGATAGTTATAATTTCCTCAGTTATGATAAAAGATAAGTTAGATATAAAACCTTAAACTCACAAATATAAGATAGATAGGACATCTTCTTTAATATTGTAACTATAATTCTTCCTCGGTAATTGTTTTGTTATATATAATTTTACCATGTTAAAGTTAAAACCTTCTTTTTTTTAAAAAAAAAAAAGGGCAAGTGCTGTGGATATTGTTCTATATAAATAAAACACTGGTGGCCAGTGACGAGGCAGGAAGTAGGTGGGACAAGGAGAGAGGAGAATTCTGGGAAACAGAAAGCTGAGGAGAGACACTGCAGCCACCGCCAGGACAAGCAGTATGTGAAGACGCTGGGAAGCCACCAGCCACGTGGCAAGGTATAGATTTATAAAAATGGGTTAATTTAAGATAAAAGAACAGTTAGCAAGAAGCCTGCCACGGCCATACAGTTTATAAGTGATATAAGCGTCTGAGTGATTATTTTATATGTGGATTGTGGGACTGCGGGGCTTGGGGAACCTGGAGAGAAGCCCTCCAGCAACACAGTTCTCTTCAATGGAGTGACACTGAGTGTATTAACCATACTCCTGGGCAAGCATCAGGGTTAGTACTAGTCAGTCAACACAAATTGGACTCATGGTGTGGTTTTGTTGTTTGATTGTTTTTAAGAAAGAGATAGAGGAAAAACAAAGTTGGATGAATAGGGAGTAGAAGGACCTGGGAAGAGAATGGACATGACCAAAATATATTGTATGAAATTCTTGAAGAATAAATAAAATCATTATTTGAGAAAAAAGTTATGAAATGCTTTGGAAGAGCATATAATCTGGATATCAATAGCTCATTATAATTTCTCAGAATGTCTGGGTATTTTACAATATTTCTTTATAGTCCGAAGATCTTGGAGAAATTTGAATTCTGTTACAGAAGGTACTCTAAAATGTTTGAAGTGGAAAGATCATGGAGTCAATGCTTGCTAATTAGGATAGATGCTTCAATTATAAAAGCAATTTCATGACATTCTACTTGGGAAGTACCACTGTGCTGCTCTGACCTCACTGGCCAATAAGGTACAGAAAAGGGGAAAGAACTTCTGTTTTCATTGCATGGATCTGTGAAGCCAATCCTAAGGATGCTTTCAGAAGAATAATAGGGAGAAACAAGAGACAAACTCAGGTCAGAATGCTTGTGTTCTTTTTCATATCATGAAATTTCCTTCACTGACATGCCATAGAACCCCTTGTTGAAACACAATCCTGTATGTGCTGAATATATGTATGTATACAATGGCAAACAAATACTGTGTGGCAAACAGACCAGAAAGAAATGCCACAGAACAATGTCAGAGAGTTTTCTTGCATGGAGATTGGGGAATTGAGACCTTGGTATAGGTAAAGGAGGTTTTTGTTTTGTTTTGTTTTGTTTTGTTTTGTTTTGTTGTCTAGCTCCCTCCCAGAATATGGACTTTGAATCATCAATATGGAATACCAGGATTTCAAAAATGATTTACTCTCCTAAGCTAACATTTTTGAGACATTTGCTTAGTAGAGGAACAATTTACCAATGTTTCACTTGCATTTTGAATGATGGGGAAACTGAAATGCAGGAAAATCATGACAGAGACCAGAATAAGGGTTTCTTGATACCTCCAGAGTCCATAGTATTAAAACTGTGCATTTTAACTGTGCATAGTATTAGTATACTATATATTTGCATATGTAGAGTTCTACTATCTTACAGATCATGCCAAATTTTGAGATAAGGCACTAAATAAATATGTGCCTTCCTTTCCTTGGCTCTCTGCTTTCCATTAAAAACTGGTCCAAAGATGATGCATTTACACAACTAACAAAAAAAGTTTTGATTAATTTATAATCATATGGCTCTTCAAAGATGAGAATGTGTAGTGGGTAGCTGTTCCAACTTTAATCTGGAAGTTCCAACCACCATTGAGGCTTCAGTAAATGTCACACCTATAAGGCAAGGCCAAGAGAGGACCCTGAAGACATGAGATCTGGATGTGCACAGGTGCTCTTGGTTCCTGGACCTAGGACGTTGGAGGTAGACCGAGCAGAGTTCTCCAGAGAACACCATGGGACGGTGCCATGCCTTTCCCAGACTCTGTAAACTATCCATTCACTTGTAAGTTACCCCACAAAATATACCTCCCTTTTAACTATGTGGAGTGGCCTTAATAATTTCACCAATATCTGGCACTTACGTGGAGCAAATTCCAAAGGCCTTGGTAGCTCCCACCCTCAACCTCCTCCCCGGGTTTTGGGTACCGAAACCTACCTGCAGAGTTCCATATAACCAGGGAATGCCTACAAGTTTCCATTCCCAAAAAAGGGAGCAGCTAGTCCGGTCTCAGTTCCCTAGCTTAGCCACCAGATCATCAAAAAACCGCTGTGAGTGAGGCATTCCCCCTCCTCTCTGAGTGCCAGCTCCCCGCCATCCTGGCTCCTGCCTCCATCTGCCACCAACCAAGGTCTCCAGCAGCACCTCCTACTGGCTGAAAAGCGCTACTGCACCCCCAAAACCACTGAAAGATAAGATAGGCAAACCAGCCTATCTTATTTTATTTCAAGTAAAAGTACTTGATAATTTTACACCTTAAAACTGACTAACAAATTTTGAGTAATTCTTGTAATATGGCCGACAACATTATCTCACAAGAATTTAAAAACTTATTTGCCTGTATGATGAATGACATTTTCCTGGAAATATACGACCTTCCTAAGGTGTATCTAACCAGAACCATTTTGGCATTTATCGTAATAATTCACACAGTGTTCAAATACTGGTTTAATAATAAGAACAAAGATGAGCCATTATTGGAATTGAAACAGGACTTGAAAGATAGCAATGAAGGCTTACATAAAAAGATTCTTTCTCTGGAATCTGCTAACCAGGATTTACAAAACAGGCTTGTACCCAAAATTGATTTTATTTATAATAAATATGAATATTTAATGAATAGAACACTAACTCTCCAGAGTGAATTTGTAGCTACTTAGACACTATATAAGGAAGAAAGATTATCATTAATTGATAAAATAAGGTCTATGGAAATATGTGTTTCAGAAGAACATAAAAACTTCCATGACTCCATGAGAAATCTGGAATCCCTATCAAGAGAGGATGTTCACTCCCTAGAACAGACCCTAGGTGCTCGTTTGCAAGCCCTGAAAGAAACTCTCAGTAAACATGACAATGGGCCTAATAAGCACAAGGGCAAGACCATAAAGGTTGTAACATCTCCAAGTGGCTCTCATACAATGCCTATCCTGTTATCATCCATGAGAAGCCAGCAGATGACACACACCCTGAGCCATATATGACATATACATTACAACCAATTTCAACAAGGGACTTTAAAAATATAAAGAAAGCAGTAGTTACATATGGGATACACTCCACATATGTAAGACAGATGCTAAATTCATGGTATACTTCACATGGAATCATTCCAGCTGATTGGCATCAGTTAATTTCAGCTGTTCTAGAATATAGCCAGCAGTTACAGTGGAAAAGCTGGTTGACAGAAGAGGCAAGAAATTTAGAACAAGGTAAACTCAGAGGTTTTGAGATGTCCCAAGATCAAATACTTGGTGAGGGATGTTTCACTGACAGGAATGTACAAGCCACTTATGATGAGCACACAATATCCCTATGCCATACAGCAGCTCAAAATGCTTGGGGAAAAATTCCAGAACCTGGAAAACCAACTGAGGTATACACAAAGATATTTCGGGGACTGCACGAAACCTTCACTGATTTTTTACAAGGACTAAACACAGCTATAACAAAAGCTGTGTCAGATAAAGAAATAAAAGTATTAACTGTGTCCTTGATATTCGACAATGCTAATGCAGAATGCAAAAGAATACTTATACCGTTAAAGGTCAGATCAGCTCCTTTGGAAGAATGGATTCAGTATATCAATGGTGTTGAGTCTCTTAACTACAGTAATGAGACTTGGAGAGGAGAGACAAATCCCAGAGGTAAAAGAAGGCCCTGTGGTACCAAGTGTTTTATACAAAGAAATGAAATTTGGCAGATGGAAATATTTAATTTTGCAGAATTTGGAAGATTAAAGTATGTACATCATACCATTGACACCTATTCAGGAGTTCAGTGGGCAACTCCTATGAGTTCTGACAAGGCTGATTCTGTGATTACATACCTATTAGAAGTTATGGCTATCATGGGAATACCTGTACAATTTAAGACAGACTGTGGCCCAGCATATGTCTCAAATAAAATGAGACAATTCTTTGCTTATTACAATATAAAGCATGTTACAAGTATACCACACAATCCCACAGGCCAAGCAGTCATAGAAAGATCCAATCAGACTTTAAAGGATATGCTAAATAAACAGTAACAGGTCACAGTGACTCCTACAAATAGATTGCATAGGCCTTTATTAACCTTGAATTTTCTCAATGCTAATGAGAAAGGAACAACATCTGTGGAGGACACACTGGACAACAGACAAAACTTCTGAGCTAAACCAACTGGTTTATTTCAAAGATGTGTTGACCTCAGAATGGAAACCTGGATATATCCTACATTGGGGAAGGGGTTTTGCTTTTGTTTCTGCAGGAGAAAAAAAGCTATGGATACCAACAAAATTAATAAAAATTTGATTCAAACAGGAGAAACCCCTTGATGAGAAGTAAAAGTCCATCCACAGATGTGACATCTCTACAAGTTGAAAGAAAAATTTAACAATCAAAGGTAGGGTTCTGTTTTTGTCTTTCCAGGATAATGGAAATACTCATGTTCCAGGAATCATAAAGCCTTGGATATCCAGATATTTACTGCAGAAATAAAGAATCTATTGGTACCAATCTACACAGGGTAAAATCTCACTAACACCTATATCTCTATCAATCTACAAAAGTTGTGTTTCCAATTCAATTATAAACCAAGCTGGCTTTGGAGATAGAATTGGGTCACACCTTCTCTAAACCCAAGCATATTCCTAAAAGAAAAGGTTGGGAGATTCTCCAGTACCATATAAGAAGAGCCCTCTGGTGTGGATAGGACAGAAGGAAACTAATAAAAGGGACCATTGTCTTCAAGATTCTAATTCTCTCCATGCTTACTCTTGATTTCTTGGAATCCTTTCTTACATGTCATGTCATCTTTAAATCCAAACTTTCCATTTTTATATATTAATAATGTTCATGGTTTTCACAGTAAAAAATAAGTTTTTCCAATAGCAATCTCTGAAGTCTCCAGAAGGAAGATGGGGCCCCAACAACAACAACTCTACCCAATCCAGAATGATGCCATCATCATACTACACTTCTTGCCAGAATTTCAGACAATCTTACCCATTACTCTAAGACTTGCTGCAGAATCTACAGTTAGTCTAACTGATATTTAACTATCTGAGCTTTCTCACAATACCCAACAGAGATACCATCACCCCCTAAACAGCAGGAAGCAATTCTAAGAAAATGACGCCCCTTCTCCCTAAGGTTTCATATTTCTCAGGGTTATGGATGATGGTTATAGGGTTGGAGTGGAAGAAAATATTAAACTCAGTATTCTCCTTAAGCAAAGAAAAAGTGTCTCAAAAAAAGAGAAGAAATGGAATAGATAGGTATATTATGGTAGATTATTGTATATACTGGTAAACAAATTTAGTAAAATAGCAGCCTTAAATAATTTGCACTGTTATGGATTCTTATATGTTGATACAAGTGTAAACTACTTTTATATTCCTGTTTAAGATAATTTGTATGTTGATACAAATACAGAACTATATTTGTTATAATGTACACATATTTCTACTCTTATTTGAAATATTTGTATATTGATACAAATGTAAAATTATATCTGTCATATTATATGTATATTCTACCTCTGTTTAGGATATTTTGTATATTGATATATATATTTAGTATTACTGTCATATTGCATATTGCACTATACATTCTTACTTCTGTTTTAAATACTTGTATATTGTCACAATTTTGAAGTCATCGTCCTTTACTGTACATTTGCTTATAGACTGTTTATCTTGTTTACATGAAGCCTTAGTCCTTAGGTTATTTAGGTAGATAAGACTTACAGATTTATAGTAACCTATGCTTGTCATCTCCATAGTTATGTTAGTTAGGTTATCCAGATTTACAGATACATAGGCCAGATGGACAGGTAATCATCAAACACTTCATGGACCTAGAGAATATGGCATATAAATAATTTAGAATTCTGTTGACATGAGACACAATTGCTCCTGGCAGCACCAATTTGATCCTGAGAGAATGTTGGCCTTCTAAGGCATTTCCACTTGGAAGTTTGTCTTCTTGGCACAAAATGGCCTATTGGGCAAAGAATTGCCCCACCTCGACTGCCAACAGTGTGAATGCTGTCCTTTCTGGACAAGCGGGACACAAGGAAAAGTGACTTCTGAACTCTGCCAAGACAGGGTAAGATGATCTTTCAGAATTCCTGCTTCTGAAAATGGTTTGTCAGATATTCTAGGCCTGTAGTCAATTTGAATGCACCAACAATGCTGAGAAATATTAGGTGACTGTCCAGGCTGCCAGCTGTATCTGTCTACTCTTGTAAGACTCCCAAAAGTTGCTTACATCCATCTTCCATTTCTCAGGTATCATTATATTCATTCTCAGGTCTTTGATGGGATTGAAGACTACCAGTTATAGTTACAACTTAGTATATATTTAATATCTTAAATATAACTTATTAAATATTAGATTTAGGTTCTTTAGGCTAGGACACTTTTGGAATGATCTTTTTAACATGCCATTTACCTATGCTCCAGACTTCTCTAAATTTCAGTATGTGTCTATTATTTGATATTGTTCACATTGATTGTAGTTCCATCTTATCTATGTCATTATCCCTTATTACTCCTGGACAATATTTGATAATCATTCCTATTGTATATAGTCTTGTATTAGGTTAGAACCTTCTTATTTAGACAAAAGGGGGAGATGTAGTGGGTAGCTGTTCCAGCTTTGATCTGGAAGTTCCAACCCCCATTGAGGCTTCAGTAACTGTCACACCTACAAGGCAGGGCCAAGAGAGGATCCTGGAGACCCAAAATCTGGATATGCACAGGTGTTCTTGGTTCCTGGACCCAGGACGCTGGAGGTAGACTGAGCAGAGTTCTCCAGAGAACACCACTGGACTGTGCCATGCCTTTACCAGACTCTGTAAACTATCCATTCACTTGTAAGTTACCCCACAAAATAAACCTCCCTTTTAACTACATGGAGTGGCCTTAATAATTTTACCAATAAGAGTGTATTCTAAGATATTTGTAAAGATGATCTGTAAAATAAGAGTAGTATTATTGCAAACTAACCCAAATACTTTTTGAGAAGGGTGTTTTATACTTACCACAACTATCTTACTCAGTAGCTAGATTAATTTATCACATCACTTCCTGAAAAATAATATTTTATCAGTAAAAAAAATAATTTCACACCTATGTAGAAGATATTGATCAGTTAAAATGTTACAGTGATATTTTATTTTCTGTCCATTGCAAAATGAACATATAGGCAAAGGTGTAGGTTATTTCTGATTTTGGCATTAATGTAGAAATGATGGTTGGGTGTTTATTTAAAATTTTCCATAGATCATCATAAAAAGGGATACATAACTGAATCAAAGATGGGTTAAAATAGATACTAAAAATCTTAAACAGTTAAAAGTATGACTGTTTATAAAGCATGCTAGCCTAACATTTCTCTATAGTAAGCTTTTATGTATCTTTCTACATTAAAATAACATGAGCATGACATCCACAATAGATAAAAAATAAGAACAAAATAAATAGAAACACTAAGACAGAAAAGGCTAGAGATTAAGTAATTAAGAAAAATAACTGAGATGGTCAGAAGAAACTATTTTCCTCTTTAAAAGTACAGAGACACTTATCAATATAGCAAACTAAATGTGACTTGAGCAAGGACACCCATGAATGTGCTAACTGGAAGAGGGAAAGACCTTGGAGCCTCTACACTAGATAAAGAACTAAAGACAGCTATGGAATACTGGGAACAGTGAAGTAGTTTTCTCCAGGAGAGAGTACTCTAATTGGTTTTTCAATGCCAAGTGGTGAGCCCTGAAAACACACAAACAGGTACTATTAGATGGACTGAACAGGTCATATTTATATATTCAGAAATCTGAAAAAAAAAGAAATCTGGAATAGAGATAGATAGATAGATAGATAGATAGATAGATAGATAGATAGATAATGATAGATAGATAGATAGATAGATAGATAGATAGATAGATAGATAGATAATGTATACATTGTTATTAAGATCAATCCACATGAATCTATTAAGTGGGTAACTGAATTTATTAAGATATAAATTGAGAAAATACACTCATGATTACAAAACAGAGTAGATAGCTGAAGTCATCCTCTGATCTGACCAGGAGTGAATCCACTTCACTGGCAGGAGCAGGAAGAAGGGATATGCGACCCTTCTCCAGCTCCTTATCAGAGGTCATGTACAATGGCAGGAAACACAGCTTCCTTTGGGCTGTATAGCCCAGGGTCATGGGCAGGGCAAATACCACTACATTTTTCCTTTTTGTCTAAATAAGAAGGTTCTAATCTTAATGCAAACTGTATACATTAAAATGATTATCAAGTATTGTCCAGGAAAAACAAAGGATAATAACATAAACAAAAATGGAACTACAACCAACAAGAATAACATCAAACAAGAAACATATACTAAAATCCAGAGAAGTCTGGAGAATAGGTAAATGGCACATTACAGAGATCATTCCAAAAGGTGTCCTATCCTGAAGAACCTGGATCAAATACTTAATGTGTTCTAGCTAAGATACAAGAGATTGTAACTATAACTGTTAGTCTTCAATACCATCAAAGACCTGAGAAGGAAATATAATAATATCTGAGAAGAGGGAGGATGCAAGCAACTTTTGGGAGTATTGCAAGAGTAGACAGAGACAGTTGACAGCCCGGACAGTCACCTAAAGTTTCTCAGCATCATTGGTGCATTCAAACTGGCTACAGGCCTAGAGCATCTGACAGACCATTTTCAGAAGCAGGTATTTTGAAAGATTATCTTACCCTGTCTTGGCACGCTTCAGTAGTCACTTTCCCTTGTGCCCTGTTTATTCAGAAGGGACAATATTTGTACTGTTAGCAGTCAAGGCAAGTGAAGTTCTTTCTCTAGTAGGCCATTTTGTCCTAAAAGAAGACAAACTTCCAAATGATAATGTCTCAGAATCTCTTGAGATCAGATCAATGCTGCCAGGAGCAATTGTGTCTCACATCAACAGAATTCTCAGTTATCAAAACATTTAAATACCACATTCTCTACGTCTATGAAGTGTTTGAAGATTACCTATCCATATGACATATGTTTCCATAAGTCTGGAGAACCTAATATAAGTATAGAAATGACAAGCATAGGTGACCATAAATCTGTAAGTCTTATCTGCCTAAATAACCTAAAGACTAACACTTCACGTAAACCAGGTAAACAGTCTGTAAGGAGATGTATAGTATAAGGACAATGATCACAAAATGGTGATAATACACAAAATAGCTTAAGCAGAGGTAGGAATGTATAGTGAAATATGCAATATGACAATAATCCTAAATATATATCAATATACAAAATATCCTAAACAGAGGTAGAACATACACACAGTATAACAAATATAATTTTACATTTTTATCATTATAAAAATTTTTCAAACAGGAGTAGGAATATGTGAACAATACAACAAATATCATTTTGTATTACTATCAATATACAAATTATCTTAAATAGGAATATAAGAATAGTTTACATTTGTATCCATATGCAAGAATCCATATCAGCTGGGAGGTTGTGGTGCATACCTTTAATCCCCGTACTCAGGAGGCAGAGCCAGATGGATCTCTTTAAATTCGATGCCAGCCTGGGCTACCAAGTGAGTTCCAGGAAAGGTGCAAAGCTACACAGAGAAATCCTGTCTCAAAAAAAAAAAAAAGAATCCATATCAGTGCCAATTATCTAAGGCTAATATTTTACTGAAATAGTTTACTAGTAAATACAATAATCTACCACAAAATCCTATACATATCCATTCCCCTTTTTCTTTTCCAAAAAAGAATACTGAGTCCAAATTCTATTGTTCTATCCCCAACCCTATAATCATCCATCCATAACCCTGAGAAAAATGAAACATTTGGGAGAGGGGCATCATTTTCTTATAATTACTTCCTGCTGATTAGGGGGGGTAATGGTATCTCTGTGGGGTCCAGTAAGAAAGCTTACATTGTTAGGTCTCAATAGGGCTAGCCATAGATTCTGCAACCAGTTTCAGAAATGACTGTCTGAAATTTTGGCTAGAAGTTTAGTATGATGGACTATCTCATCTTAGATGTCCTGAAGAGTTTTCAGTCCAAAGCTGATCACTGAGTAATGTTCTAAGGTACCATGGCATCTTTCTGGATTGAGCAGAGTCACTGTTGTGTGTGGGGCTCCATATTCCTTCTGAAGATGTCAGAGATTGCTACTGGGAAGATTTATTTTCACCGTATAACACTTTAACATTATTAATATCTAAATGGAAAGTTTGGATTTAGAGATAACATAACATGTAAGAAAGGATTCCATCAATAGAGTAGGCCAGTTTGGGCTGTCTCTCGACCATTGCCAGCAGTATATTGTGGGGGTATCTTTGTGGATTTCTATGAGCCTCTCTAGAACTTTGCTTCTTCCTATTCTAATGTGGTCTTCATTTACTATGGTCTCCTATTCCATGTTCTCCTTGTTCTTGATCCAGCTGGGATCTCCTGCTCCCCCAAGCTCTCTTTCCCTCGACCCTCACCCTTCATTACCCCCACTCATGCCCAGGCTGTTCATGCAGATCTCATCCATTTCTCCCTCATTGGGTGATCCCCGTGTCTTTCTTGTGGTCCTGTTGTCCAGGTAGCCTCCCTGGTGATGTGAGTAGCAGTCCAGTCATCCTTGTTCCACATCTAGTATCCTCCTATGAGTGAGTACATACCATGTTCGTGTTTCTGAGTCTGGGTTATTTCACTCAGGATGATTTTTTTCTAGATCCATCCATTTGCCTGCAAACCTCATGATGTCATTGTTTTTCTCTGCTGAGTAGTATTCAATTGTGTATATGTACCACCACCCTAATTGTTGTGCTTGAAACCCCATCCAATGACTGAGGGAACTGCATGTAGAGATCCATGGTTAGGCCCCAGGTGGAGCTCTGGGAGTCCAATTAGTGAGAAAGAAGAGGGTTTATATGAGCAAAAATTGTTGAGACCAAGGTTGGATAAAGCACAGGGACAAATAGCCAAATGTTTGGAAACAAATGAACTATGAACCAATGGCTGAGGGACCCCAAACTGGATCAGGCCCTCTGAATGGGTGCAACAGTTGATTGGCTTGATCTGTTTGGGAGGCATCCAAGCAGTGGGACCAGTTCTTGTGCTCATTGCATGAGTTGGCTGTTTGAAACCTGTGGCTTATGCAGGGTCACTTGGCTCGACCTTGGAGGAGGGGACTGGACCTGCCTGGACTGAGTCTACCAGGTTTATCTCAGTCCTTGGGGGAGGCTTTGCCCTGGAGTATGTGGGAATGGGGGTTAGGTTGGGGCAGGAGGGGGAGAACAAGGGAATCCGTGGCTGATATGTAGAACTGAATTGTATTGTAAAATAAAATTAAATTAAATTAAAAAAAGAAAGGATTCCAAGAAATCAAGAATAAGCATGAAGAGAAATAGAATCCTAATGACAATGGTCCCTTTTTATTGGTTTTCTCCTGTCCCACACCAGGTGGCTCTTCTTATATGAGACATAATCTCTTTACTTTTTCTTTTAGCAATATGCTTCAGTTTAGAGAAGGAAGGAGCCAAATTTCAACTCTAAAGTCAGCTTAATTTATAACTAAATCAGAACCACAACTTTTCTAGCTTTAAAGAGAAATAGATGTTAGGCAGTGAGATATGACCCTGTGTATATTGGTACCAATAAATTCTTTCCTTCTGCTGTAGATGTGTGGATATCCAAGATCTTATAATTTCTGGAAGATGAAAGTGAAAATAAGATAATTTCTATTATCCTGTAAAGACAAAAACAGAACCATGCCCCAATCCTTGTTTGTCAAATTTTTCTTACAACTTGTAAAGACATCACATCAGTGGATGAGCTTTTGCTTCTCCTCATCAAGGGGATTCACCTGTTCAAAATGAATTTTTATTAAATTTGTTGGTATCCATAGCTTTTCTTCTTCTGCAGAAGCAAAATCAAAACACCTTCCCCAACATAGGATATATCCTGGTTTCCATTTTGGGGTCAACACATCTTCAAAATAAACCAACTGATTTAGCTCAGAAGTTTCTTCTGTTGTCCAGTGTATCTCCACAGCTATTGTTTCTTCCTCATTAGCATTGAGAAAATTCAAGGTTAATAAAGCATTATGAAATCTAATTCTAGGAGTCATAATTATCTGTTGCTGTTTATTTAGCATATCCTTTAAAGTTTAATTGAACCTTTCTATGACTACTTGGCTTGTGGGATTGTGTGATATACATGTAACATGCTATATATTGTAGTAGGCAAAGAACTGTCTCATTTTATTTGAGGCATATGCTGGGGCATTGTCAGTCTTATTTTGAACAGATGTTCTCATGATGGCCATAACTTCTAATAGGTGTGTAATCACAGAATCAGCCTTTTCAGAACTCATAATAGTTGCCCATTGAAATCCTGAATAGGTGTCAATGGTATGGTGTACACACTAATCTCCCAAATTCTGTGAAATGAACCACATCCAACTGCCAAACTTCATTTCTTTGTATGCCTTTTGAATTGCTTCCTATGGTAAATGGAGTTTGGAACTCCATTATAGAAGGAAAAGATAAGACATTTTCATACAATTTCCTTGGCTTGTTGCCAAGTGATGGAGAAATCCTTCTTTAAACCTTTGCTTTTTACATGGTGTTTCTTATGAAATTCTGAGGCTTCTAGCATATTACCTATTAGTAACTGATCAATATCATCATTACCTTATGCTAGATGTCCTGGCAGACCTGTATGGGGTCTGATGTGATATATATATATATATATATATATATATATATATATATATATATATGATGTTCCCTATTTCTGATAATTTCCTATAATTGTATGAATAATGAAGTTATGTCTGTGTAATCAGAAATAAATTCAGCAGTTTCAAGATGTAAAACAACTCTCTCTGCATATGAAGAGTCAGTGTCTATACTGAGGGGTTCTGTGAAGTGCATAAGAATGGCATGCACTTCTGCTTTTTGTACAGAGTTGTATGGACTTTGAAACACTTGACTTAAGTCTCCTGATTTGTATCCTGCTTTCCCTGATTTATTTGTATCAGTATAGAATGTGAGGACTCCAGAAATTGGCTTTCGTTGTACAATGTGAGGAAGGACCCATTCAGTCCACTTTATGAATTCTATTCTTGTGCTTTTGGGATAACAGTTGTTAATCTCTCCCAAAAAGTCACTGTAGGCTCTCTGCCAGTATTCATTATCTTCCCATAGTGAAAAAATTTCCTCATCAGTTGAAGGTACTAAAATTTCTGCAGGGTCCATTCCTGTCAACTGGTAAAGTCTTAATTTTCCTTTTTGAATCAAATCAGACATCTTTTCTATGTAAGTCCTTAACTTCTTACTTGGTTTATGTGGTGGAAATATCCATTACACTAGAATATCATCCCTCTGCACCAAAATACCTGTGGGGGAGTGTCTGGAGGGGAGTATGACCAGAATGCATTTAAGTACTGGATTTATGTGATCCACATGTGCTTCTTGTACTGTCTTTTTTTTTTTACTAGAGCCAATTCCTTCTCAGATTCAGGTCATAATTCTCTTGGACTATTTAAGTCCTTGTACCCTTTTGAAGTACTAGCCAAATTTTTAGTCCATCTTTAGGTATTCCAATGATATCCTGTAAGTTGGAAATGCTTCCTAACAATTTTTGAAAATCATTAAGAGTCTGCAATCAGTCTCTCCTAAGTTGTACCTTTTGGGGTCTATTTTTGTAGCTCTATTTTTTATCCCAATTAATTAATAAAATCTCCTCTTTGTATTTTTTTCAGGAGCAATTTTTAGTACCCACTGAGCCAAAACTTTATTTCTTCAAACATGCTTTTGAAAGTATCTAAATTTGGATCAACTAATAAGATATCATCCATATAATGATAAATTATGGATTGTGGAAATTTCACACGAATTATCTCCAATGGTTTTTGCACAAAATAGTGGCACAGGGTAGGGATCTTTAATATTTCCGGTGGGAGGACTTTCCATTGATATATCCTGACTGGCTAAGATTTTTTATAATTAAGTACTGTGAAGGCAAATGTTTCTCTGTCATTTTCTTGTAAAGGTATGGTAAAGAAATAGACTTTTAAATCAATAACTATTATAGGCCATTCTTTGGGTAGCAGAAAGGGCAGGGGCATCATAGTCTGTAGGGAGCCTACAGGCTGAATTACTTTATTAATAGCTCTCATATCTGTCAGCATTCTCCAATTACCAGACTTTTTCCTAATAACAAATACAGGAGAATTCCAAGTGCTGGTAGATTTTTCAGTGTGTTGAGCATTTATCAGTTAACCATTTTAAAGGTAGGCTTGTTGGTACTTCTGAGAGTTCAACAGCAGTTGTGCTCTGTTTATATACAGCCTAAATTGTTGATGACTGTTTTTTATAGCTTGTTATGATGTTATTCCTAGAAACACACATTGATCTGTGTTCTCTCTCAAAGAATTTTAATCAGGGTATTCCACTGCTGTAACAGATCTCAGCCCCAACGATTCATTGCTACACTTGTAACATATGGCTTCAACCTTCCTCTCTGTCCTTCGGACCCTATGCATTTAACCCATCTCAAACTGTTTTATCTGAGATATGGTTCCAATCCCTAAAAATTGGACATCTACTTCTTGAAGGGGCTAATTCAGATGCCATGATTTTGGTGTAATTATAGTCACATCCACACCTGTGTCTACCTGGCTCTCCAGAACAATTCCATTAATTCAAAGTCTGAAGTTTGGTATTTGTTCATTTATGGAAGACTGCCAAAATATTCATTTTATTTGTTCTTTGGAACTTTTGATTCACCTATCAAAGCTGTTCTGTCATCCAGTGCAGTATCATTCTTTACATTGGATACTGTAATATTAATTTTTCTGGAGAGGAAATTCCTCCACAGTGGCTGGAAATTTTTGGACCACATTTGATTTGGGGACCTGCAAGAGCCCCCCTGAGGCATTTGCCACCAGTGAAGGGTTGCCTCCTACATCTATTGTTGATTTGCACTCATTGGTTTGATGTCAGCCTTTGCTGCATCTTCTACATAATCCAGAAGGTTTGGGGTCCCCTATATGAGTTATTTCTAGAGGGAGTATTGCTTCTAGGAGCACCCTGTGTAAGTTTCTACTTACATGACCCGGCATATCATAGTTAAAACATTTGGTACGCCAAGGTCTTCTTCTACCTCTGTAAATTGCCTCTCCTACTCAAGCCTCATTACTATAGTTAAGAGACTCAACACCATTAGTATATTGAATACATCTTCCAAATGTGCTGATCTGACTTTAATGGTGTAAGTGTTCATTTGCATTCTGTATTAACATTGTTAAATGTCAAGGACTCAGTTAATACTTATCTTAATTCTTTATCTGACACAGCTTTTTTTATAGCTGTGGTCAGCCTTTGTAAAAAACATCAGTGGAAGGTTCTTATGGTGCTTGGAACATCTTTGTATATAACTCAGTTGGTTTTACTGGTTCTGGAATTTTCCCCAAGCATTTAGAACTGCTGTACTGCATAGAAATATTGTATGCCCATCATACGTGGTTTGTACATTTCTATCAGTGAAATGTCCCTCACCAATAATTTGATTCTGGGTGATTGTAAAACCTCTGATCTCACCCTGTTGTTCTAGTTTCCTAGCCTCCGCTCTCAACCAGCTTTTCCTTTGTAACTGCTGGCTATATTCTAGAACAGCTGAGATTAACTGATTCCAATCATCTGGTATGATTCTATTTGTGGTAGACCACGTATTTAATATCTATCTTACATATGTTGAATGTATGCCATATGTGACCACTGCATCCTTAATATTTTAAATCTCTCATAGGAATAAGTTGCAACATATATTCCACATAAGGCTCAGGCTGTCTATCATCTGCTGGCTTCTCACAGATGATGACAGGATGAGCCAATTTATGAGAGCCATCTAGCAATGTGATGAGTTGTATGGCCTTGCCCTTGTTATCTTTACTGAGATTTTCTTCTAGGGCTTGCAAACAAGCACCTAGGATCTGCTCCAGTGAATGAACCCACTTTGTTGGAAGAGATTCCAGAGATTTTATGGAATCATGCAACCTTTCATGTTCTTCTAAAACACATGAGTCCATAGACTTTATTTTATCAGTTAATGATAATGTTTCTTCCTTATAAAGTGTCTGAGTAGTAACAACTTCACCCTGGAGGGTTATTGTTCTATCCATTAAGTACTCATGTTTATTATTAATAAAATCAAATCTGTTTGTACATTTATTATTAATAGGCTGAAGTTCTTGTAGAAAGTTAACCAATTCCAAACTAAGGAAACTGTTATGTAAGTCGTTATTGCTACCTTGTAAATTTTTGGTAGCAGATTTCAGAGAAAGAATCTTTTTATGTAAGTCTTCATTGCTACCTTGTAAAGCCTGTATCAGTCCCGATAAAGACTCATCTTTGTTATTCCTATTAAACCAGTTTTTCAATGCTATGTAAATTATTATGATAAATGTCAAAATGTTGCATACCAAATGCACCCCTGGAAGGTCATATATTTCCTGTAAAATTTCACCCATCATACAAGCAAAAAAGTCCTTAAGCTCTTGTGAAGTAATGTTTTCCGCCATGTTTTGATAAATATTCAAAATTTGTAAAGAAAATTTTATTAATTTGTATATTTATTAATCAGTTTTAAAATGTAAAATTATCAAGTACTCTTACCTGAAATGAAATTCTTGATTGCTGGTGTTTAAGTCCTTGCAATGGTTTTTTGGGTGTAGTAGAACTGTTTAGCCAGCAAGTGTTACTGGTATAGCACTAAAATAGGTCTGATGCAAGCTGACTGAGGTCCCTGAATGGCTCCTGTGAATAAGCACTTACCCAGGCTACCCCTGAGTACTAGGTAGGAATGCTGGGACCACAGCAGATTTTATACAACAATGAGGCAATACACCAATGTGCTGGAAGCCCTCAGGTACAGTCATGCATCTGGCAGGAGCTGCCTGTCTGGTTGGTGCTATAGGTCTGGTAACAGCAGGTGGGAATGCCGCACTGGACTAGACTCAGCTGGAGTGGTAGAAGCCAATGGAAGCCAATGGAAGTGCACACTCAAGGGCACTGTATGGCATGCCAGGGTGTCCTGGAATTGGCAGCTGTTACACTGAACAATTTTAAAAGTTAAAGAACATTCTGCTGGTAATCTCTAAACAGGTGGAGAACTGAAACCCAATTTGGCTGCTAAAAGCATGGAACTAGAAAGGTACTTTTCTCTGGTGCTCTATCCTCTGCCTTATGAGTCACCTGGCCAGAGAGTGATTGACTCACCTGCTACATGCGCTGCCTGGTCTACTGCCTCCCTAATGGGCTGCTGTATGCAGCTGGTTACCTGAGCAGGGGTCAGGACCTTTCTGAAGGATTGGGCTGCATGGGCTCTTCAGGGCAGAAAAACTCACCAGCAGTGGCCAGAATACTTCAGGGTTTGGTCATGCAAGTAGCACCAGTGGGGATGCAGGGCTCAGATTCACATGATTAGGACAGAGTGGCTTGGGAGTGTTAGCAAGGCTGACCTGCAGTAAGCACACAAGCCTCTGAGCCAACCTGCTGCCACTGCTGCAGCAACTGTGTTCAAAAGCTACAGGGAGTGTGAGCCCTTTTTGTCACGTGGGTGTCATTTATTAAGATCAATATACATGAATCTATTAAGTGGGTAACAGAATTTATTAAGACATAAATTGAGGAAATACACTCATGATTACAGCATAGAGTGGACATCAGAAGTTTTCCTCTGATCTGACTGGGAGCAAATATACCTCACAGGCAGGAGCAGGGAGAAGGGGCATGTGACCCTTCTCCAGCTCCTTATAGAGGTCACAGACAATAGCAAGAAGCACCACTTCCTTTGGGCCATATAGCCCAGGATCATGGGAGGAGCAAATATTACTACACATGGACAAGTACAAACCTATAACCACAGGCAGAAATGTACGCACTTGTATAAACAAGCACCATACATAGTATACCACACACACACACACACACACACACACACACACACACACACACACATACACACACACACACACACACACATACACACACACAGAGTCTAAACTGTTTTGCTTTGTTTCATCTAATTGTAACCCAGAAACCAATACTTTATAAAGCAGGATGTCTTTAATAAAACTTATTGTATTTATTACTATATTATGTGCATATGCATGTGTGAATTATGTGTGCATGAGAGTTGGACACAAATGTGGCATATGATGTATGCAGAGATCAGTGGATAATTTGGGAGAGTCAGATCTCTCTTTCCACTGTGGGCTCTCGGGATTAAACTCAGGTCATCAGGCTTGCATGACATGTAGACAAAATTCTAAACAGTCTTAGTAAATAAGAAACACAGAGTCAAATAGAGAGGTAATAGCCAAAGAGATCAGAGAGCTACAACTATGATATATTACTACCTCTCTGCCATCACTTCCCCAGAGAGAGTTTCTTCCTGTCTGACTTGAGTTTTTATTGCCTTTCTATTCTTCCTTCTCATTGGCTCTAAGCTCAGCCACATGACTTCCTTGTCATTCCCTGTCTATACAGACCTCCAGGTTTCTATGTTTGGTACTGGGATTAAAGGCTCACTCATGTCACTATACTTGGCTGTGTCCTTGATCACACAGAGACTCTGTTTGCCATGTTACCAGATTAAGGGGATTAAGGGCATGTTCTACCATGACTTGACTCTGCTTGTGGCTCGCTATGTGACCTCACTGTGTGACCTCTGATCTCCAGGCAAACATTATTTATTAACATACAAATAAAGTCATATTTCAGCTCAATTAAAATATCACCACAATGACAAGCATTTTAACCCATTTAGTGCTCTTGCCAGTGGTAAAACCTGTATTTCTAAATGTTTTCTTCAGATAACTTTTCCTCATTCATTGGGTCACTTTCTGAGTGCACACCTAAACACTTTAAATTGTCTTTTGGAACCACCGTCCTCTCAAAATGGTTTTGGATTAATTAAGTATTGACCCAGACATTCTGCCTTTTTCCTCCACTCCTAGGAGGCTATCATTTTACCCTACTCTAGCTAAATTAAATATTTCTTGGAAAGTCTCTGTGGCCCCACATGTTTCCATTTTGTGATGAGGCCCATTGTCCTGCGTGTCCTGGGAAGAGCCTCTTTCCATTTTCCCAGCTGTATGGAAAAGCATCCAGCAAGTTCTACTCAAGTTTTCCATAAAAATGTGTTTATCCACATCACTACCATGCTGCTCTCACAGCTGATCTTTTGGCCTGTGTGGCTCTTGTGCTTTGGGTGTTTCCCCCAGACCCAGTTCCATGGTGATAAGGAAACCAGGATAACTGTAGCTCTGGGTCTAGATATTCTCCAATGATATCACTCACCCTCACCAGTGCCTGACAGAATCATCTACTTTCCCCACACATACAGTTTTCCAGCAAAATACCTCTGGCCTTTTACTTGTATATGTTTTAATACAGGAGGAAATTTGGCATTTAGGTTCTCTGATGAGCCAGTTGGCCTGAACTCCCCCTTCTACAGCTGTGTGGAGGCTCCATCTGCATTTTGACCTTCATACCAATGTTTTTTGGGCATGAACCACATCATCTCATCTTATACATTTGATCTAGGAAATTAAGTTAAATTGTATAACAAGAAAAAGCTAAATAATCCCAAAGGCTACAGTGGAAAACACCCCTAGTTCTGTTCAGTGAGGACTGGAATCTTGGACTGGCAAATGGCAGATTAGTTATGCCCTATCTGCATCATGGGAGTTTCCTTTTAGCTCATCCAGACAAATAAAAAAGCATCCAACACTGAAGACAATATGTTAAATTCTCCAGAGAATATCTACTAACTAAAGAACTCAATGAGTCTGATAAACAATACTTTTAAACAGCATTGCATAAAACTCTGAAGCAAATAACAACTTTGTAGATGGAGTTTTCCTGTCCTGACTGCCTGTTCCCAAATAACCAATAGCCACTTCTCGAATAACCAGCTTGGAGACTTCATATAAATTATATATGCTCGGCTGATAGCTCATGGTTGTTACTAGCTAACTCTCACCCTTAAATTAACATGTATTTCTTATCTATGCTTTGCTACATGGCTTGGTACTTTTTCTCAGTACAGCATGCTCATCTTGCTCTCTCTGTGTCTGTTGGTAACTCTGTCACGCCACCCCTCTTTATCCCAGAATCCTCAGTTTGATTGTCCTGCCTAACTTTATCCTGCCTTGCTACAGGCCAATTAGCTTCTTTATTAACCAATGAGAGTAATATATATTCACAGTGTACAGAAGGATTATTCCACAGCACACCCTCTGCTTGTTTGTTATTAATAGAAGGAAAACTTCACTATGCAAATCAGCCCCTCACACATGCCTGGTGAGCAGGAGGTTCTAAGTTCAAACCCTAGTTATCATCCCCAAAAGAGGACAGACTAACTCTCAAACAAATGTACATTACATTCATTCTGGAACCATGAACCTTGACCTCTACCCATTATAGTTATTAGTTTCTATCAGGACATCTACTTAATGTCTTAGTGCATAAAATAGTAAAATAAAAGCAAAAAAAAGACTGAAGAAAGACAGACCACAACCAAAGCTTGTTGATTTCCTATGGATGCAGCTGCAGAAAAAGTTAAGCATAGTCATAGAAGTGGATGCTGCATATTCCTCCTTCCACATATTCAGCTATGTGTTTCTGCATTGCTCTGGGACAGGAGGGTCAATAAACAAGACTCTCACAATGGAGAGACAGGAAGTACACAAAAGTCTCTGACAAATATCTAGGTCACATTTTTCTTTATATTTCTATGCTTCATTGTTTTTAGATGTTATTGCTAGTATATGGCATCCAGTATCTTACAGATAAAGAATACTATTAATAAAAAACTACCTAAGTATAAAAAGTTGTCAATGAAAGTAAATTGTCCCTACAGATAAGAAACAATAAAAAAAATACCCAGTGATTAAAAATGGTAAATTTTGCATTCAATCAAAAGCCCATGAAAATGTTACAACTTATGTAAATTAAGTTGAAGAGGTTTTAAAATAATTATATTCCACTGATCTGGGGATATAGAGATGAAAGTGTTCTACACACAGCTAATATAACCTTACCAGATTGCAAGGTGTCAACACATTGAATGATCTACAGATATTCACCTCATTTGAACCTCTGCTGAAACAATACTGAAAAAACACAAATTAAGAATAAAGCAGCCGGGCAGTGGTGGCACACGCCTTTAATCCCAGCACTCAGGAGGCAGAGGCAGGCGGATCTCTGTGAGTTCGAGGCCGGCCTGGACTACCAAGTGAGACCCAGGAAAGGCACAAAGCTACACAGAGAAATCCTGTCTCAAAAAAACAAAAAAAAAAAAAAAAAGAATAAAGCAGGTTATGTATTATTAGGTTGAATGTCCTAAATTAATAGAAATGTTGTGAATGTGTGTGTGTGTGTGTGTGTGTGTGTGTGTGTGTGTGTGTGTGTGTATTGAGAGAGAGAGAGAGAGAGAGAGAGAGAGAGAGAGATTGGTATTACTAAATCAAAAAGGGAATATTAAATTTCTGAATAAAATATTTTTATAATACGTGATTTTTCTTATTCATTGTGTTTTCCCATTGCTATTGCTATCCAAATGATTGTCTCTCTCATTATATATATATATATATATATATATATATATATATATATATATATATATATATATATATATATAATATGTATATATATGACAATAGAATGAAAAGTAAATAGGAGAAAACAAATACCAAATAATAGTCTCTTTAGACTCAAGCTGATCAAAGGATATAGAATTTATATGATGTAATTATAAATCTGGTCTAGTAATAGGCTTTTAGAGCCAGTTGACAGAATAAAGATGTCTCCCACCACCCACCACTATTTTAAGAGGCAGGGACTTTCTTTGTTACTTAATCTGGCCTGAAATTTCTCAGTTAGCTAACCTCCTGCCTCAACCACCTAAGATATCAACTACAGGTTCATGTTAACATGCCAAGCTATTTAAATTTTCACAAATAAATCTTTTAAAGTATCAGGTGTTCCAGTTGCTCACTATGTATTTTGACTATACTGCAATTAAATGGAATTTTTAAAATGAAAACATCACTAAAACCATATGAATTGCAGTAAAAAAAGAAAAAATAAAAAACCCCACAAATTGCTGCATGCCCTCCCCTCTGCATATCAGACTGACTGGTTCTGCTGTGTCTGGCTCATGTGCAGTTGCAACAAACAACCTCCAAACTGACCTCAGAGGTAAATCATTACCATCCATGCTGCTTTATTTTGGAAAAAAAGAAAAAGAAAAAGAAAAGCCTACTATCCATTCCTAAAAATTTGAAAGTAATCTAAAGCTATAATGAAATTAAGAAACAGCTTTAATGGGTGAATTCCTATTTACAAGTGGGACAGTGTGGAAAAATAACATCAACAGCTAATTGGGGAGGAAAAAAATTTAGCTCTCTTCAGTAAAGGTTTGTTGAAGTGAAAAAAACACAGTTGATATAATCAGCACAAGGCAGGGAAGGCAGCAAATGTCCATTGTGTTTTGCAGGATCTCTCTTCAATCATAACATACCTGTCTCCTTAAAAAGCCACTTGAAATTTGTGACACTGTTAAATGACCAAAATTTTTAATTTTATATAAAACAGAGCACTCACCCTTTTGAAATTTGTGATGACAAAGACAAACTTGTCTTTGAAATGTGTGTAATTGCCAAGTTTAATACCAGAGGGGAGGAAAACAAAGACAGGCAGTAGTCATGTGCATCACTGGTTTTGCTATTTTTGTGTGATTTTTGGGGAGCAAAACAAACTGTCTCTCCAGACTGTTACTCCTCACTGTCAGTGGACAAATGCCATATTTTACCCTCTGCTCTGGTCTCTGTCACACCTCTTTCAGGAGGGGTTTCCTAAATACAGTGTTTCTGTTCTTTCAAAACTGCTTAGCATTTAGGGTGCTCCAGGGTCACAAAGCTGTTAGTGGGGTTAGAAGGAAAATTCCAGGATTTGGTAGCTGTGTTTCTGAGGATTGAAGAACATAATACTCCTCTGAGGTAGTCAGAAGTGAAGAATGTTTGTGTGTCTCCATAGAAGTAAAGATGTCCCCGTGAATACATGAGTGAAATGGCCCTGTCCTCTCCAGAGCCCGCATGAGATCAAGATAGTCAGAGATCCTGCATAGATGTAGAAGGAGCTCATGAAGCCTCAGAACTAGCTGAGGAGATTTGGCAGGTGAAGGCTTCTGGGAAAAGGAGGAGGGACCAGTTTTCGTCAGAGACTTGGCTCCTGTTAGAATGCACATGCTCCAATGGATGGCCATATACCTGTGCACCAAAGGGCAGCAGTGAGTGGGCTCAGTGGATTAGGAAAAGAGGACATGGAGTTGGGAGGGAGATGTGATATGAAGGGTGTCCAGGAAAAATTGAATGGGGTAAGGGATTGATACAATCAAAAATAGAGAATGATTATACACACACACACACACACACACACACACACACACACACACACACACACACGAGAGAGAGAGAGAGAGAGAGAGAGAGAGAGAGAGAGAGAGAGAGAGAGAGAGAGAGAGAGGTGGGGGGAGAATAGAGATGCCCCCATGGTGACAGGACCAAGGAAAGGTAAATATAAAATGTTGATGGCAGATGACTGAGACAGTACTAGGACAGTACAACAATGGCCTTGGGAGACTGTGGGCCGTATGCTTCTAGTGGATGACACCACTTTGAAGGTAGTGTGACAAAGTAGAGGCTGGATATCTTCCTTGACCTTCCATTCCCACAAGGTATTGTCTACAGAAAACAAGGGGGAACTCCAACAGGTACTTTTGCTGTTCTTGGTTAGTGTCTGGATTGCACAACCTGGTTCACCTCACTTAAATCTCAGAAGATCAAAGGTAACAGAGGAAACAGTGCAAGGAAAATTCGGCTTTATCTTTAACGTAATGAGTTAAACTGTTGAGTTTTAGTGAAGCTTAATGTTAATATATTCTTAAAAGTGAAAAATGATTGTAAAATAAAGTTTTCTGAAGTAGCTCATACCTAATAAACTTCCTTCTCTCATGTGATCCTGGAGACATGGAGGACTGCTTCTTCTCTTCATTTTCACTTACTATAAAACTGAGGTTTAAGTAATTTAATTGCCCAAAGCCTTTGATAAATAAATAACAAAGTCTGTTCTTTCCTCCAAGCTCCCTGCTAGTCAGTTAATTCTACATGAATAGGACTTTAAGATCTCCCAGGAAACATCTGTCTTAGCAAACAAATTAAGGAAATACTTAAATTTGTGTTTCAATGCATGCCATACATACTCAAAATGATAAATGTTTTGTTTCCATCGCATGAAATTAGAGCAGGGGGACTCCAAGGATCCTACAGGAGGGGAACAGTCACAGAACAATAGTTAAATCTCCTTAATATTAAGGCAAGGTCCTAAACACAATGAAAAAATCTAATTTAATCATAGTTTAGGTCATGGAGCTTTTAGTAAGGATGTATGTATATGAATACATATGTAGATGAATTTATAAATGGTCTTATTAAATAAAAAACACAGAGCCAGATATAGGGGTGAAAACCTGAGAGAGATCAGAGGAATAGGAACAGCCACATGCTAACCTCACCTCACCAACTCCACAGCTTCCAAAAGGTAAGATACTTTCTGTCTACCCATGCCGATATGTCTTGCTGTTCTGACATCTGATTTGCTCTCTCTGTCCAGCTATATCACTTCCTCTTCCTGCCCAGCTCTGTCACTTCCTATCTATCTGTACAGACCTCCAGACTTCCATGGTTAACTAGTCTTGGAATTTAAGGCATGTGCCACCACATCTGACTCTGTTCCCAGTGTGGCCTTGTACTCACATAGATCCAGACATATCCCTGCCTTCCAAGGGTGAGTATTAAAGGCATATGCTAACATTGCATGACTTTTATATTTACTTATGATGGCTGGATTTTTCCTCTGATCTCCAGGCAAGTTTTATTTATTTTGTCTAATAAAAATTTTTAAAAGTTATAACTAAATTAAAGAAAGACTATATGTAATAAGTACAATAAATATATACAATATATACATGCAATGAATACATCAACAATGTCAGTCCATTTACATTTGACAAATTCAGTGAAAATATTCCATTATATATCCTATTTTGGTGATTCCAAAATGTACCTGATTTACTTTCTACCCTATCCTGAATTACCAACAGAAAACTATCATATGATGTCTTTCAAATTTACACACTTTGCACCTCCTTAGTGAGTTTCTTTTCAGAATTTTCTTAATAAGGAAAACTGTAACTACAACTATCTAATCTTCAACTCCCTCAGAGATGCAAGAAGAAAATAATATTACCTAGTAAAACAGGAAGTGCAAACAAGTGACTTCCAAAAAAATGTGAGTTATTATAGAAACACTCAGCTTCCTTAACAGTTATCAAAGGTTTCTCTGCAATGTTGGAACATCATCTTTGGCCTACAGGCTTAACATATCTGACTGACTCATTTGTGAAGCAGGATGTATGCAGGGCCTACAGCTTGAGTTCATATTCTATGTGAGTATCCATGTACTATAGAAAATTGAATTCTGCCAGTGTCATGTCATGATTCAAGATTTTAAATTCTGGAAATTGCTGGTATTTTTGGAATTCAGCTTCCCATCCTTCTCGGCTTGTGGGTGGCTTCATCTCCTTTATTAAATGCCAGTCTACTATTGAAACACCAGACTCCATCAGCCTAATTACTCCTCCAAGAATAACTGTTCTAGTTACTGTTCAGCTGCACACCAGGAGCCATTGACCCACTGCCTGCTCAGCTGCCTTCAAAGGAATAGGCACTGTATGTTTTCTGAATTGCAAAGCCACTTCAGCAATGGTGTCATATTGTTCTGGACTCAGAGGATGCCTGTTGCCAAAGCTGCAACCACATTTGTCATGGCAAGGATCGGTAGTCGTGTGTGTGTGTGTGTGTGTGTGTGTGTGTGTGTGTGTGTGTGTGTGTGTGTGTGTGTCCTGCTTATCCATTTTGGATAGCATACTGTCAGCAGTTGATTCAAGGATACTTTCTTGCCAAGTGGCTAACTTTTGCCTCAGTGGAAGTTAACTCCACATGCAGTTTCTTCAATGTTCATATCTTTTATGAGGTAGATTGGTGCTGGCACAAGCAGACATGTCTCATAAAAAAAAGAAAAATCTATGTTATTAAAGTATCTTATATGGTAGATTTTGTACATCTCTGAAGGGTTTGAAGATGACCTGTCTATCTAAAATATATCTCTGCTTGACCTTGAAAACCTAATATGACTACAAGTTCAATTGTAATGACTAACTACTAACTTTCATTTCTTTAGATCCTAATCATTGGTAATAATAACATTCAAGGATTAGCAAATTGCCATTGTTAAATGAACTGTATAGGTACAATATCTTGAACAAGATTAGGAATACATGTACAGTATTTTCTAACAAAATCAACCTCAAATTTGTATCAATATACATAATTTGTATGCAAAATTATACAATAATCCAATTCAATGTAAAATATTTAAAACTAGTAGTTTGCTTTATAAAAGTAGATTCAATAATCTACCTTTTTATCTATGAAACATCTATATCCTCTCATCTTTCTTTTCAGAGTAATTCAATAATCTAACTCTTATCTATATCCTCCTTTTCCTTTTTCCTTTTTTCAAATAAGAACTTTAAATCTAATCTCCTTTGTTTAGCCTTTTTTCCTGACCATTAACAATAACAACTTGTAATCAACCATCCTAAACAATGACAATTATCCAAAACCCATTGAAAAACTAAAAGCCACCCACCCCACCTCTTGGGAATGTGGGTATCGTGTTCTTAAAATTGTTTCCTGCTGTTTAGGGGTAAAGAAAAATTTTGGGTTAATTGTCATGTCCTGGGAGAAGTATATGTATTATGTGTTGTCCAGTCTCTGCATAATGTAAAAGTGCAGGGCTTATCTCAAGTCCTCGCTCAAATAAAAAAGGAAAGAAACCTCCAAAATTGAAAATCCCTCCAAAATAAACAAATAAAAACTACAATTTAAAGAGATATTAAAATAATCAGACACAGACCCCAAGAATCCAATTGCCATTATTAAGCTAAGGGCTCAAGTATACAGACAAGATGCAAGAAAATATAGGCATTGTAAGTGGAGATGGGCATTCTGAGAAACAACCAAAAGGAATTGTTAGAAACAGGGGAAAACATGCTAGAAATGAAGAATGCCTCTGTTAGGATGAACACTAGAAAAGATCATGATTCCAAACTGAGAGCAGAATTTCTAAAAGTATCTGATAATGTCTCAATACAAACCTCAAAACTGAAAAGCAAACATAAAAAGACTAGGTAGAAAACATTAGAAAGCCAAAAATTGTGGAATACTGATAAAAGATGTGTATGATAAATATGTATACAATCTTGATACATGAGAATGAAGAAATAGAAAACAGAACAGAGGGAATATTTAAACAGTTTTCCAATATTAATCTCTGTCACCAGACTACAATCCCAGAAAGCTCAGTAAATACACACAGAATAAACAAAACAATCCTGAAGGAGGTAGCTTGCTTCAAACTATAGATAAAGGACTAGTCCTGTTACAAGGCAAAGAAAAAACAAAGCCCCACTCATCTATCAAGGGCCCAAGGTAAGAAGTACATTAAATTATTTATACAAATAATGAAAGTGAGGATTAAGCAAGGGTTTAAAGGCAGAGATGGTGTTGAGAGGGAGGAGCAAACATAATACAGAATTTTCTCATATAAAGTCACCCTTCAAAACTGAAGGAGAAATGAAGACTTTTTCAGGTAAAAGGAGAAAGACATTGAAGGAATCCATTAGTTGTAGACTTGCTTCACAAAAAATATCAGGCAACTGTGGAGGCCCATGGAGACCCCAGCTTGTGACTGGTTTTCATCTTGACTCAAGGTCAGAGAATCCAACTTTCTTTTTCCCTGCAAGGCTGCATAATAGGAAGTTTTGGCCAGAGATGTGGTTACCAGGTATCTTATACTTCAAGGCCTATTTACAGGATACATTTTCAGGGATATTTAAATGTGGCCACCAAATGTCTTAAGTACTAAGGAGATGATTATACTGGATTGTGTTTTGTACCTTGAACTGTTATGTCCTTGCAAGGGGGAGGTCTTTTGCCCCCCCACACACACACTTGCTTCTGGGTATATAAAGGCTGTGAATAATAAACTCAGTGTCCGTGGTATTGACCCAGAGACCTCCTGAAGCTATCCTGTGTCTCTGTCTTTTTCTTCATCTACATCTATATTTCATAGCTTTCATAGTTATCATTTCCCAATTCCACACTCCCCACTTTAGAACCATTCAACAGGTCGAGTGGGACTTGACAGGAGAGGCTCTTTAGGGAGAAAGATGGAAACAAAGTTCAGGAAGTCATTAGGAAGCAAAAGTACTGAAGAAGGAACAAGTGAGAGCCAATGGGAAGTTTCATTTATCTAACTTATAAATGATAATCCAGTTTGTTCAAAATAAAAGAACAGTGTATTGAATTGCATACAAGTACACAAGAATGCCTACTGTGAATGCTGATGTATAACTGAAACAAGTAACATCAGTGATGCTGTTAGTGTCCAAGAAAAGTCCCAAAGTAAGACCAATAGTCACATATGCAATTTAGCAAGAGCATTTATTATTTCCAACAGTTGAGATGGCAAATAGTGACCCCAGAGTGAAGTCACAAGCCCATTTTAAGAGGAGTTAGGGAAATTCCAGGCAGGAGGGATTAATTTTGGTGGAGGAAAGATTAGTCTGAGGGCAGATTGGTGGAAGGTTCTACTGGTTAGGGACCTTCCAGCTACAGGGTAGGGAAAGCTATCTTTAGCTAGTAGAAGGCTGTGGGACTCCTGCTCAGCCAGCAAGTAGAAGGCTGTGGGGTTCCTGCTCAGCCAGTAGAAGATTGTGGGATGCCTGCTGTTTGGTTGCCCCTGAGTTGTGGTCTTTCTGAGAACTTCTTGCTCAGCTCCAGCCAGTTCTAATAAACCAAAACGAAGGCCTGGTCCCTACAGGGCTGTTAGAAGCCTGTCATGGATCTGGTCTGGCTCTGTAGCCCTCTCAATGCATGAAACCTGGGGGAAGAGTTACAACTATTTTATCATAAAGGAAAGGTATGGCTGATTCATAATCCATAAATTAGCCCAGCACTGTTTGAAACAGATTGGTTGTAAATGTATATGTGAATTCCATGGCAACCTGCAAAACATGTTTCTTCAAATGCGTGACCTATATGTCAGGATGGGAGGAAAATTAAATCATATAAAGTGATCAGTTAAACCACAGATGAGTGGAAACCAAAAAGAGTGGAAGATAAAAGTTGGGGCAAAGGATAAGGACATCAAGCAAAAACAGTGATAGACAGGGGACATATTAGTGCAGTGTATCAGAAGCTGCCAGAACACTGGTGGTATAGAGGCACAAATTAGAAGGGATTATCAGAGAAGATCATAAACTCTACACCCAACTATGATCTCTCTGCAGAGCAAAGTACCAAGCCTTTTTCTTTGAAACTGTTATGCCCACATTACAAGACCCCCAACAAACCACCAAGGAGCTGACTTAAGATGCAAAAACAAAAGATTTCTTTATTCAAGCCTGGACAAGGACCTCATCTGACACTAAGTTACAGCAAGTGAAGGAGGAAGGTCTGAGCATCTATTACAAGTGGCTTATATAGGAAAAAGTTTACAGGCAGTGGGTTACATATCTTAGCATCCCAAGACTGGATGGGTGATTAGGGGTGAGGTACTTCTTTGAAGTTATTGGTTGAACTTTAAGTGTGACTGACAGGAGGCAGGATATCTACAGAGACATAATTTTTTACTTCCTGTATTCTGTCTTGCTGGGTCCAGGATATATACATTTAGATTTATTGTTCCAGCCCAATTCAGCCCCTGATCAGTTCTGGGTTCAACCCCTGGTCAGCAGATACCTTGAGATAGGGGCTGACTCTCACTCAGGAGGGCTACTGATTTTCTTTTACCTTCATCCCCTCCTCTCCTAGTGACCTAAGGACACCCAATCATGGGTTGTCAATGTTTAATTTGGTAGAATGAGTGCCTACCCCAAGCCAGGTGGCCCTCTTCTATATCTTGGTTGAGGATCTTATATTGCATTTGAGTCCTTTACACCATTAATTGGATGGTCCCCAATCTTTCTCTGATGAATTGCATCAGCTTGTTTAAGAGGCAGGGCCTGAAAGTTAGTATGAAGACTAGTAGCAGTAAGAGTCAAAAGAGGGTGGAGATTAGAGTTATTGGCTGGGGGAAACTGTTATACCAAGATTTGAACCATCCCTGGCCAGATTCCCTGTACCTTTTCTGCTTATTGAGACCTTCTCTTACTTTGGCCATAGAGTCCTTAAGCAGCCCAGACTGATCTACATAAAAACAGCATTCATCTCCCAGGGCTGCACACAATCCTCCTTGTCATAAAAAGATGTTTAACATCTCCTGTTTTGCATGGCTATTTCCACTAAGGAAGTCAGGGATTCCTGCAAATGAGAGATGGAGGTTTCTAATATCTCTATATCTAGATCAATGACTGCTTAGAGGTTGAAATAGTGCTGATTCTGGGTAATCAAGGAGGCTGTCCCAGTCCCTATCCTGACAAGGCTGGCTCCCAATAAGGCACTAAGAGTTAAAGCAGTCACAGGTTCCCTTTTGGTTTCTGATGTGCAGATTCCCAGTTTGTCAAGGAACTTGTCCTCCACATGGTAAATGAGTCTGGTGACCAGGCATCCCAGCACACAGAATCCTTCATTATGTTTGAGAGTCATAGTGTGGATACAGAGGGTAAGGCCAGTGGAAAATGCCCACCAGGTATTATTGTGGGGAATTAGGTAGAAGGCCCCCTTAGGAATGGTTTGAGAGGAATTGAATAAGGACTGTTGATTAACAGGGACATTGCCAATACAGGTCCTGGCTCTGGTGATCTGCTGTAGAGTCAGCTACGCTGTGGATTTCCTTCCACACTGAGTGAAGTCCAAGGTTTAACTAAACATTCCCACCATGATAGTGCCCTCTTAGTAAGGGGGGAGGGGTTGTAGCAAAGCCAGCAAGCTGTGGTCAAATCAAGCTTTGAAGCATTAAGCACTGAAAAAGACTGAGTTATGATGCCCAGGAGCAGAACCAGTGGATGACAGGCACTGTGTGGTGGTTTGCCCTAGGCATATACAGGGCAGTAATCATCCAAGGCTGTTGTACATGGGTGTTTGGCTGTGTTGATGTGTTGATTACAAAAGACATCTAGGGGTCTGGGGTTAGTTTAGGCATACGAGGATGGGCTAGAATAATGTTGGGGCCCATGGGCTATTGGTGGACAGGCTTGATCTTTAGTTTGAGGTGAAAAGTCAACCCATGATCATAGCCATCCTTATAAAGTCTTATCCCCATGTCCTTCTCATCAGCCAATCTATGAATTCAAGTCCCTTTTCTGTAAACCTGATGGTTAGGAGGTTACACCAATATTCAAAGCATTCTCCCCACCCTACTCATTGCCAAATGGGGTTTGATCAAGCTCTCATGTAGACTGCTGAGTAGCCTTTACAATAATTTTGCATGGTCACCAGCCCAGAGTTATTTCTGGTTACTGTTATGAGGTCCCAATAGGAGTTGGATCCCCATTAGGTGTTGCCAGATTTTTCACATCCTCATTCTTTACAGAAGAAGTCAGCTAGGCCCCCACATCTATTGGCCCCTGACATGTCCCACCTACCTCCAGGACATATATAAATAGGGATGTCTCTCAGATATCACCAGAGTGATGGGTGACTACAGCCTATCCAATTTCCACCTAATGCCTCCATCTTTCCTATTTCCAAAGAGTTGAAATGTTTGGGATTGCATCACTCCTGACCCTCAAACTCAGGGTGATCCATCCCCATGTCTCAGTCGAATACCCCCCAGGAGCCAGCTGTCAGGTCACACAATTCTACTGTAAGATTTGGCCACCAAGTACCTTGGGGTGCCTCTGCTGAGGCCTCTTGGATTTGGTCACCATTCTTAGAAGTGATTACCCAAGTTTGTCTCCAGAGTGTGTGTGGGTTCCCTGAAACCATGGGCAGGAGAAGGGTCATCAGGATGTGGTCTCAGATTGGGTTGGGCCATTTAATTGGAATCTGATCTTGAGTGGGTTGGTCAGGTGCTGGGCTGCCTCCCATTCTTCTACTTATTAGTCTTCTTTCTGGGAGAATGGGTTGGTGAACCCTGCATGACTGTAGTGCACTGAGGTGGTGACTCCATCCACCTTTAGGGCTATTGGTGTAGTCATCAAAATGATGAAGGGTCCCTTCCATTATAGCTCGAGGGTCACTTGTCAATGATGGCAGATGAAGACCCAGTCTTCAGACCAGAACCTGTGCAGCTCAGAGGAATTGCCAGATTCATAGAGGGTCCTAAGTTTAGGCCAGACATGCTTCTGTGCACTTGGAGGTGCTTGAGAGAATCAAACACATATTGATCATCCATTTAAGCTATGAGTTCAGATTGAAGGTTAGGAATAATAGGGGCAGGGGTACCGAACATGATCTTGAAAGGGGTCAGACCCATATGGTAAGGAGAGTTCCTTACATGATAGAGGGCAAAGGGAAGGAGAGTAATCCAGTCTGTGCCAGTCTCTAGGGTTAATTTGGTTAAGGTCTCTTTTAGGGTTCTATTCATTCTTTCTATCTGTCCTGAACTCTGGGGTCTGTAAGCACAATGCAACTTCTAACCAATCCCCAGAATGGTGGCTAGGTTCTGACTCACCTGGGACATGAATGCAGGTCTCTTAGCTGACTCTATCATTATGGGGAACCCATACCTTGGCAAGATGTCTTCTAACAATCTCTTCACCATGGTTTGGGCCAACTTATGTTTGGTAGGGTATGCTGCAGTCCATCCCAAAAACGTGTCAGTGAATACCAGAAGATATCGGTAGCTGAACTTACTGGGCTTGATCTCTGTGAAATCAACCTCCCAGTATGTACCTGGCTTTTTGCCCCTCATATGCATCCCAGGATTTTTGGGGTTGGTAAAAGCATTGATTAATAGGCAAGCTTTACAACTGCTAACCAGGTCCTCTATGGCTTGTTTTCTATTCTGTATTTTTACTTCTGAATGCCTTAACACGTCCTGCATTCATTGGATGCCCATGTGGGAAGCATGATGTATTCAACACAGGAGGCTAAGTTCCAATTGCTTTGGAAAAATTACTTTATTGCTCTCCATCACCCCTTGAGGCACTGATTCATAGGGACTACTAGGACTGAGTCATAGTCCTAATTCAGGCCATGTCGCCCTTTGTATAATCAGGGGTTTCTGGCAGCATAGATGGAACTGGTGCTAGAGTGGGTATCATGGCCACTTCCCAGGCAACTTGATCAGCTAAGTTGTTACCTCTCGGTATTGGCCCACTACCTTTTGATGCCCTGGACACTGAATTATGGCCAGTTTTAGGGGCCCCCATAAGGCCTTAAGGAGATTTTTAATTTTCTCCTTGTTCTTGATAGTCTTTCCCTCAGCAGTTAGGAGCCCTCTCTCTTTATAGATGGCTCCATGAACATGAGCTGTGGCAAAGACATAGAGGCTATCAATGTAAATATTTATCTTTTTCCCATGTCCCAGATCTAGGGCTATCAGCTCTGCTTTCTGAGCCAATATCCCCACTGGCATTGGTTCTGCCTAGATTACCTTATCCAGTGTGATGACAGCTGCCCCAGCATACTTCATTCTATTCTTCACAAAGCTGCTCCCATTAGAGAACAATGTTTCCTCAGCATCTGGTAGTGGTGTATCTCTGAGTTCCAGTCAGATGCAGTGAGCCTGAGCCAGTATCCCTGTGCATTCATGGAGTGGTGCCTCCAGATCTGGGTTGGGTAGCAAGGTGGCCAGATTCAAGGCCATTGGGACCTGGAAGATTATTCTGGCTGGATTAAGCAGCAGAGTCATGTGGGCATTACTTAGCCAGCAGTTGGGAGGCTGCTTGAGTACTCCTTCCAAGGCATGTGGGGTGGCTATTGTGAGGTTTTGTCCCAAAGTTTGTTTATCAGCATCCGTAACCAGGAAGGCTACTGTCACTATGATGTGTATATATGAGGGCTGCCCTGTCGCTTCAGGGTTCAGTTTCTTTGACAGGTAAGCCACTGGCCATTTCCAGGGTCTCAGTGTCTGAATGAGCACTCTTTGCTATCACTTTGTGTTTGTCCAGGAACAGATAAAACAGTTTGATAATGTCCAGTAAGTCAAGTGCTGGGGCCTCCAGGAGCTTTTACTTAAGGGACTCAAAAGCCCATTGTTTTTCCTCTGTTCAAGTAAAGCCCTGCCCCTCTTTTGTGGCTTCACACAGGGGTTTTGCCAATTCAGCGAAGCCTGGCATCCACAAATGGCAAAACCCATGCTGCTTAAAAATTCCCTCACTCTTTTAGTGGGAGTGGGAGTAGGGATTTTAAACACAGTCTCCTTGCATGCATCTGAGAGTGACCGTTGCCCCCCCTCCAGGATGCACCCCAGATACATTGCCTGTTGTTTGTAAATCTGAGCCTTCTTGGATGCAGCTTGGTACCCCAGGTTTTCAAGAGTGCGTAGTAAGCTTTCTGTACTTGCTGGGCAGGACTCTTGGTCTGTGGCTGCAATCAGGAGATTATCTACATATTGTAACAGACTGATATCTGGGTTTTGGATGTGATACTAAAACCCAAGTCTTCATGGAGGGCCTCATAAAAAAAGGGTTGGTGAGTTTTTTAACCCCTGTGGTAGTCAGGGCCAGGTCAGTTGTCCACTGACCCCAATCTTGGGGTGTTGCCACAAAAAGTAGGGCTGACTCCTGGGAGCTAGAAGTAGGCTGAAGAATGCATCCTTGAAATCTAGAACTGTGTACAACTGCCAGTCTGGAGATAGGGCACTGAGCAGAGTGTATGGGTTTGTCACTGTAGGGTGGATATCTATAACCCTTTTATTTACTTCTCTCGAGTCCTGAACCAGCCAATAGTCGTTAGTGTGGTGTTTTGTTTTGTTTTTTCACTGGCAGGAGGGGTGTATTCCAGGCTGACTGAATAGGCCTTAACACATCCAGTTTCAATAGCCATCTACTATAGAGGGGTTTTAGCCTACAAAGGCATTGGGTATTGTCAGACTTTTATGGGCTGCTTTGATCTCCATGTATGAGGGGGCAGTGTGCTGCCAAACCCATGCTCCTAGTCTCTGCCCATGCTAAGGGAAACTTCTGGAGCCAAACCTGCACAGACTCATCAGGCTTTGAAGACCTCTGGTGCAGCCTATCGTCTTCCCCCAAGTCATGTGTTGGTGGAAGAGTGTCTTTCTGTATGCTGCAAATATGTGTTGCTCTGATTGGTTGCTAAATAAAGCCTTTTGGCCTATGGCAAGGCAACTTAGAGGCAGGCAGGAAATTCAAAGGAGAGACAGGAAGAAGGCAGGGGAGACACCACCAAGATGCCCAAGGAGCAACATATAATGGAATGCAGGTAAAGCCACAGAACATGTGGCAATACATAGATTAATGGTTATGAGCTAATTTAAGATATATCTTAAATTATATCTTAAAGAGCATAGCATGAGCCATAGCCATGCAATTACAATTAATATAAGCCTCCATGTGTTTACTTGGGGGACTCGAGTGGGAGAGATTTGTCCAGACCTCTGGCCAGCCAGGACACAGGAAAACTTTCAGCTACAATGTGACATCAGTACTTGGAGTGGTTGACCATCTTGCTGGAATAACTTTGCCCCTTTTTCAGAGAAGTGAATTTGCAAGCAAATCTCAGCCTAGGAGGGAATATGGGCATTCAGATAGTATCAGGAAAAACATGGGTTACCCACCCCATTCCTAAATCCACTAATCTTTAGGTAGTCCATGAGTAAGATTTGATCCCTGTGGCCCCCTGAACCCACTTTTTAGGGGTCCTCCTGGCTCCAATAGCAATGAGTTCTCAGCTCCAGTATCCACCATAAAGTCTACCTTCTTCCCCTTTACTTTCAGGGTTATCCTGGGTTCAGGGAGGGGGGCCAAACCACAACGCCCCTATTCTCTGTCTATATCTAGCTTGAGGACCTTGGCTATTTGTTTCTTCTTAGGGAACTCTCTAGCCCAGTGTCCTTCCTCTTTGCAGTATGTGCATTGATTCTTTCTCAGTCTGGGGGCTTTCTGCTCTTTATCCTTGGGCCATTCCCTATCTGATCTCATATGCCCTAACTCTTGTGGGTGGCTGGTGGTTCCTGCATTGGTTAGGATATCAATGAGTTGCTGGTGATATTTCTCCTGTTGGGCTTCTAGAATTCTAGCCAGGCTCTTTTCTTGTCTCTTTTCTCTTTTTGTTTCTTTTTCTTCTGCACTCTCCCTTGTGTTATAAACTCTGTCTGCCACCATAATTAACTCTCTTATGCCTCTTTCCCCTAACCTGTCCAGCCTCTGAAGTAATTTCCTGATATCTGGTGCTGCCTGATTCACAAAAGCAAAGATCAGAGTCAGCTCTGCCCCTAGTGCTTCCAGATCATATGGAGTGTATTACCTGAAGACCTCCTGCAGGTGTTCTAAAAATAATGCTGGACTCTCTTCAGCTCACTGTCTTACATCATATACCCTACTAGCATTGGCAAGCCTTCTGGCTGCTGCCTTAAGACCCACCAACAGAGTCTGGCAATAGATCTTGAGACTCTCCTTACGTTCTGCAGTGTTATGATTCCAATTGGGCCTTATAGTCAGAAAGCCCATATCTATGATTGTAGAATCAACTGTCAGCTCTACATTATGTCCCAGCACCACCTTGTGGGCCTCCAGGATAATTCTGCATCACTCTTTGGTGGTGAAAAGCACCAAAATGCTGACAATTGTCCCACATAGGCATGTGGGTAAACAGGATGGTTTCAATTAAGTTAGTGGGGTCACAAGGGTTCTCAGAGAAGGGGGTGTTCTGTGAACACCAGTTGTATAGGTCACTTTTGGTGAATGGCCACTAGTGAAACTGCTGGGTTCCATCCTCACCCAGTGACCCTGCCAGTCCCACAGGTAGGACCACAGGATCCCAGAGTTGGGGAGTGCCTCCTCTTTGGCTCTGTGTGGCTCAAGCCAGACATGTTTCTCCAACCAGGACTGGGATTACTTCCCCAGCACTCTCCTCCTCTGTCATTCTCCCCTCCCTCTCTTATCAGACCCTGTGGTGGGAGTGCTGTGGTTGTTGCACTGGGCCCAGCATGGTGGGTGCCTCGGGTTACACTAGGCCCAGTGTGAGCACCATGGGCAGTGGCACATAGGGAGGGGAGAATATGTCTTCCTCAGGTGTGGTGCCATGTAAAATCAGGGAAGAATGCAGGCTCCACTTCTTTTCTGTTGTTAGCACCTTTACCTGTTGAAGCAAGAAGGGTTTAACCCAAGAGGGGGGATTTTCAGTTAGGTCCCTCCAGGTGACTATATATGGTATCTGGTCAGGGTGGCCATTCCATGATCAAAAAACAGTCTTCTGCACTGCAGTGATGAGGCAGTTACTGAAAATGCCTTCTGGTGGCCATCCAAAAAAAGTATTAAATTTACCCTTATGAATCTCAACATTATTTTTTTGAGTGATGACTCTCACATCACTCCAGTGTGACATAAACCCAAAGGTGAGGAAGGTGTTTGTCCCATGTTAGTGGTTAGTGTCAAGTCAATCATCAGCATCACACACAGAGACATGACAGTTAGGATGACAATGAGGGCTCAGTGGGTTGAACCGAATCTCTCACACAAATCCAATGGGCTGGAGAATTTAAGACTGAAAACTGTAAAAAACAGAGTTACTTCATGTAACATGAATCTTAAAAGGTATTATTAATAAAAACAAACCTGAAGCCAGGTATTGGGGTGAATGCTGGAAGATCAGAGAAGCAGAACAAGCCACAGCTACCTCACCTTGCCAGTTCCTCAGCTGATCCTGTTTCCTCAGACTGGAAACCTCTGTGTCCTCAACCGAAGGGATCTCAGCTGAACTGCTGCTAGAAGTCTAAAAGATTAACAAGGTTCTATTCCTGGTCCTCATCCCTTATAAACCTTTCTTCCTCCTGCTATCACTTCCTGGGATTAAAGACATATGTCTCCCACCATGCCTGGCTGTTTCCAGTGTGGTTTTGGACTCACAGAAATCCAGATGGCTCTCTGACTCTGGAATGCTAGGATTAAAGGTGTGTGTGTGTGTGTGTGTGTGTGTGTGTGTGTGTGTGTGTGTGTGTTACCATTACATAACCTCTATGTTTAATATTGTGGATGTTCTGTTCTCTGTCCCCAGATAAGTTTATTAAGGTGCACAATATATTGTGGAACACAATATCACCATACCTCTACCCTCCAGAAGGAATTCAGAATCCCTGTTAATGGTGTCCAGAACATCTTACAGAGCCTCACAATCTGAGCCCCCAAGTGCATCCACTTAGGCTCCACCAATTGCCTCAGAAAAGAATACTTTAGATGATTCCACCTCTCTCACCTAAAGAAACTGAGTTGACAGGAAAGATGAGCAACACAACATGGAACAGATTTAAAAAAATCTCACCAATCGGTCTGAAACCTTCAAAGTCAGCATCTAAGGGGCCATGGGAGTATCCCAGATGAGCCCCCCAAATGTTATGCCTAGCTCACAAGTCCCCCAACAAGGAGCTGACTTCCAATGCAAAACCAAAAGTTTTCCTTATGCAAGCCTGGGTAAGGACCACATCTGACACTCAATTACAACAAGTGAAGGAGGAAGCCCTGAGCATCAATTACAAGGGGTTTATATAAGAAAAAGTTTACAAGCAGTAGGTTACATATCTTGGCATTCCAAGATTGGATGGGGGGCTAGGAGTGATATAGTTCTTTGAAGTTGTTGGTTGAACTATTAAGTGTGAAATTATTAATGGCTGACAGGAGGCAGGGTATCTATAGAGACATAAATTTTTACTCCCTATATCCTGTTTTGATAGGCCCAGGATATATACATTGAGAGTTTTTGTTCCAGCCCATTTCCACAAAAGTTCAGCTTCCAATCTGCTCTGGGTTCAGACCTGGTCAGCATATGCCTCAAGATGGAGGCTGATTCTGAAAAGGGCTACCGATTTTCTTTTACCTTCAAAGCCTTGATGTCTGAAAGTACCCATCTCTTCCCAAGAGACCGATTAGTGCTCCTCACCACCTCTCTCCCTTGAAGTCACCCCATCCTGAGCCTCCTCGGATACCATACTTTAGCAGTGATTCAGTTCTATAAGTCACAAAGATCTAGCAAAACAAATGACCTTATTAACAGCAAGCAGGCAAATAAATAAATAAATGTACCCTCCCTTGCAAATGCCCTATGGTTTTTATAACCTAGCAATGACCACTGTTCCTGTCTGGCTCATTTGTCTCACATCCTCTCACATATCTAATATCTATAGAAACAACAATGCACAGACATTTTAGAGAGCTCCAAGAAGGCTTTTCTGAATGTGTTGGAAGATTCTCAACACTAAACGCATTTTCTTCTGTAATCAAGGAAGCAGACTTCCAGCTCCAGGCTTTGTTCAAGTTTTACTATCTGCTTGGAAGGATCCTTCCAAGGTATAAGCATGTTTATCTCTGAAGAGGAGAAAGAAAAGAAGGAAGAACGAGAAGGATGAGGGGAGAGACAGAGAGGAAAGCAACTCCAGGTATCTTACTCTGCTTTCTGTTGATGTGATAAAACACCATGACTGAAGCCAACTTGGGGAAGAAAGGATTTGTTTTGGCTTTCACTTCCACATCAGTCTGTCCTGAAGGCAAGTCACAGCAGGAACTGAAGGCAGGAAGCCTGAGGCAGAAATTGAAAGACAGACTGTGGAGAAAGACTGTTTACTGTCTTGCTCTCCATCACTTGCTCAGCTGCTTTCATATACAAGCCAAGACAACCTGCCTAGGGGTAGTACATCATACATTACCAGCACTTCAGATCATCTTACAAAAAGCCAGTTGTGACATCCAGACTATGACTGTAGACACTCAGGTTGTCCTCTTGGACTCCTGGTGTTTTCTAAGTGAATAGACTTCATTGGAGGTCCCTCCAGGTCATATATAAACCCCTCCATATTCATCAGCATCTTGATGCACAGCTTTTCTCTCAGCTACCACTTCTTCAACAACAACCCTCCTGACTCTAGCCTTTCCACATGGGTGCACTGACCTTCTCTGGTCCCCTGAGTTCCTCGGGCTTAACTCTGCCATAACCTGAGTTTTTGCATGTCTGTCACTCTCTTCAAATGAATCTGTAGTGATGAAACTTTTCTTGAGAGCCATGGTCAAAATTTGAACAGAAATCTTTTTTATTCATCTCTGGGGCCTGGTGACTTGAAGAGCTTCTTCTTTGTCTGGAGGAAATATACTGAATTTAGTTTGAGGGAAAAAAGAGAGGGGATTCTATACTCAAGTTTAAATGAACTTGTAGGTAATGGTAAGGCAAAGAAGAATTGAAGCAAAGCCTGGAGGATTTATTGAACATGATGACAGTTCTATAAACATAATTTGCTTTTACTTTTTTGCTGCCTAGTGGCTGTCTCTCCAGAGATACTGCCTGGGCTGTGGGTGCTTGTGTGTTTATAGGTAAGCCAGAGCAATGATTCATTAGTTTATTACTCTCCTTTTGCTGTAACATGAGCCCATTTATTTTGTCCATCTTGCCTCCTCCTAGGGCCTCCCCTCCCCTAATGAAGGAAGTCATAATTTATAGTTACATTTGTGTCAAATCACAGACATGTCTTATAGCCCACCTCCTTTGCATTTCTCTGCACACACACACACACACACACACACACACACACACACACACACACGCTAGCTTCTCACTATGTAGCCCCATAATAAATATTTATTTATTTAAAATAGTTTTTTAAAAGACACTGCAACTGTTCCCTGAGACAGAGACTGCCAGCACCTGATTGGACTAAAAGCCCCAGTTTCAGGCCAGTTGGCAGGTAGACATCCTGCAGACAGGTCAGACTACCACTATTTGCCAAGACTGCAGCTACTCCCTGAGATAGAACCCACTAGCACCAATTGGACTAAGAGCTGCTCCCTGAGACAGAGTCCATCAGCATTGACTAGACCAAGAGCACCCACTGGACCAAGAGTATTAATCAGACCAAGAGAGGCTCCCTCAGACACAGACACCACTTGCACCAAGTGGAGAAAGAGATAGGTAGATACCAGTGTAAAAATACAGTCAACAACATTAAACCCAATATGGCTCCATCAGAACCTACATCAGCAAGTCCTGAACATCCCAACACAGAAGAAACAGAAGATTTCAACCATAACAATGACTTTAAGAAGATATTAGAGACCTTATAAGAGGAAATGAAAAATTCCCTTAAGAACTCAAGAAAAAGTCAAGCAAAAAATGGGAAAAAATTAGTAAATCCCTCAAAAGCCAGGAGAAATCAATTAAACAAGTGAGGAAAGCAGTTCAAGATTTAAAAACTGAAATCAAGACAATAAAGAAGACACAAACTGAGGGAATGCTGGAAGTGGAAAATATGAGTAAACAAACAAGAACTACAGATGAAAGTATAACCAACAGAATGCAAGAGATGGAAGAGTGGATCTCTGGCATTGAAGATACAGCAGAGGAAATAGATTCATCAGTCAAAAAAAAAAACCCACTAAAGCCAACAAAGTCATGACCCAAAATGTCCAGGAAATTTGGGACACCATGAAAAGACCAAACCTAAGAATAATAGAGATAGAAGAATGAGAGGAATACTAACTCAAAAGAACAGAAAATATATTCAATAAAATCATAGAAGAAAATTTTCCCAACCTAAAGAAAGAAATGCCTATAAAGATAAAAGAAGGTTACAGAACAACAAATAGACTGGATCAAAAAAACCCTTGCCACATAATAATCAAACCACTAAACATACAGAATAAAGAAAAAATAGTATAAGCTGCAAAGGAAAAAGGCTAAGTAATATATAAAGTCAGACCCATAAGAATAACACCTACTTCTCAATGGAGACTAAAAGCCAGAAGGTCCTGGACAGATGTTATGTAGACACTAAGAGACCATGAATGCAAACCCAGATCATTATATCCAGGTCTCAATCAATATAAATAGAGTAAACAAAATATTTCATGATAAAACCAGATTTAAACAATATCTCTCAAAAAATCCAGCCCTACAGAAAGCACTTGAAGGAAAAATCCAAACTAAGGAAGTTGACTATCTATTGCCCATGAAAACACAGGCAATATATAGTCCCACACCACCAAATACCAAATAAGGGAAACATACAACACTACCACCAAAAAATAACAGGAAATAATAATTGCTGGTCATTAATATCCATTAATATCAATGGTCTCAATTCACTGCTTTTTTATAGAAAGAGACACAGGCTAACAGAATGGATACAAAAACAAGATTTTCAAAGAAGAGCTAGTACCAATACTCTTCAAAGTGTTCCACACAATAGAAACAGAAGGAACATTACCAAATTTTTTATGAGGCTACAGTTACTCTGATACCCAAACCAAACAAAAATACAGCAAAGAAAGAGAATTACAGTCCAATCTCCCTCATGAACATTGATACAAAAAATACTCAATAAAATACCGGCTAACCAAATCCACAAACACATCAAAAAAATTATCCACCATGACCAAGTAGGCTTCATCCCAGGGATACAAGGATGGTTTAGTATATGAAAATCTGTCAATGTAATACACCATATAAACAAATTGAAAGAAACAAAACTGTATGATCATCTCATTGGATGCTGAAAAAGCCCTTGACATAATCTAACACCCCTTCATAATAAAGGTTCTAGGGAGATCAGGAATACAAGGAATATATCTAAACATAATAAAGGCAATTTACAGCAAGCCAACAGCCAACATCAAATTAAATGGAGAGAAACTCAAAGCGATTCCACTAAAATCAGGAACAAGACAAGGCTGTCCACTCTCCTCATATTTATTCAACATAGTACTTGAAGTTCTAGCTAGAGCAAGAAGATGACAAAAGGAGATCAAGAGGATGCAAATTGGAAAAGAAGTCAAACTTTCACTATTTGCAGACATATGTAAGTGACCCCAAAAATCTGACCAGGGAACTCCTACAGCTGATAAACTCCTTCAATAAGGTGGCAGGATACAATATTAACTAAAAAAAAATCAGTAGCCCTCTTATATACAAATGATAAATGGGCTGAGAAAGAAATCAGAGAAATATTACCATTTACAATAGCCACATATAATATAAAATACCTTGGGGTAACTCTAACTAAGCAAGTGAAAGACCTGTATGATAAGAACTTTAAGTCTCTGAAGAAAGAAATTGAAGAAGATATCAGAAAATGAAAAGATCTCCCATGCTCATGGATAGGTAGAATTAACCTATCTATTAATAGGTAGTAAAAATCACAATCTTACCAAAAACAATCTACAGATTCAATGCAATCCCCATCAAAATTCCAGCACAATCCTTCACAGACCTGGAAAGAACAATACTCAACTTCATATGGAAAAACAAAAAACCCAGGATAGCCAAAAGAATCCTGTACAATAAAACAACCTCTGGAGGCATCACAATCCCTGACTTCAAGCTCTACTAGATCTACAGTAATAAAAACAGCTTGGTACTGGCATAAAAACTGACATGTGGACCAATGAATCAAATTGAAGACCCTGACATTAATCCGCACACCTATGAACATATAATTTTTGACAAAGAAGCCAAAACTCTACAATGGAAAAAAGAAAGCATCTTCAACAAATGGTGCTGGCATAAATGGATGTCAATATGTAGAAGCTGCAAATAGATCCATATCTGTCACCATGTACAAAACTTAAGTCCAAGTGGATCAAAGACATCAACATAAATCCAATTACTCTGAACCTGATAAAAGAGAAAATAGGAAGTAGATTTGAATGCATTGGCACCAGAGATCACTTCCTAAATATAACACCAGTAGCACAGACACTGAGAGTGACAATTAATAAATGGGACCACCTGAAACTGAGAAACTTTTGTAGCGCAAAGAACACAGTCAATAAGACAAAACAACAGCCTACAGATTGGGAAAAGATCTTCACCAACTCCACATCTGACAGAGGGCTGATTGCCAAAATATATAAAGAATTCAAAAAGCTAGACTTCAAAATACTGAACAATCCAATAAAAAAAATGGGCTACAGAGCTAAACAGAGAATTCTCAACAGAAGGATCTCAAATGGCTGAAAGACATTTAAGGAATTGCTCAACATCCTTGGTCATCAGGGAAATGCAAATCAAAACAACTCTGAGATGTTTCAGAATGGCTAAAATCAAAAACACTGAGATAGCTTATGTTGGAGAGGATGTGGAGCAAGGGGAACACTCCTCCACTGTTGATGGGAATGCAAACTTGTACAGCCATACTGGAAATCAGTATGGCAGTTTCTCAGAAAATTGGGAATAAGTCTTCCTCAAGATCCAGCTATACCACTCTTGGGCATATACCCAAGGAATGCTCAATCTTACCACAAGGACACATGCTCAACTATGTTCATATCAGTATTATTTGTAACAGCAAGAACCTGGAAACAACCTAGATGCCACTCAACTGAAGAATGGATAAAGAAAATGTGGCACATATGCATAATGGAGTACTACTCAGCAGTAAAAAAAAATGATATCATGAAATTTGCAGGCAAATGGATAGAACTAGAAAATATCATCTTGAGTGAGGTAACCCAGACACAGAAGGACAAAACATAGTATGTTCTCACTCATAAGTGGATACTAGATATGAGGGAAGGGATGGCCAGACTGTAACCCACAGCTCCAGAGAGGCTAGATAACAGGGAAAGACCCTAGGAGGAACACATGGAGGACCCTGCAAAGGAGAGGTGGATGAGATCTACATGAACAGTCTGGATGTGTTGGGGGGTGGCAGACGGGGAGATGGGAACATAGGGAAATGGGAGGTTCAAGCTGGAACAGGGACAGAGTGGGAGGGCAAGGAGGGAGATACCATGATAGAAGAGGACATCATGGGAATAGGAAGAGACAGGGTGCTGGGGAGGCTCTCAGAAATCCATAAGGATGATCCCCCCTTGGTCTGCTGGCAGTGGTCCAGAGGGTGCCTGGGCTGGTCTACTCTGGTGACTGGTCTAGCAAATAATCTAGCTGTCATAATAGAACCTTTGTCCAGTTATTAATGGAGGCAGATGCAAAGATCCATGGCCAGGCACCAAGCTGAGCTTTGAGAATCCAAGTGATGAGAGAAAGGAGGGATTCTGCAGGTGGGGGACATTGAGATCATGATAGGAGGACATGCAGAGATAACCAGCTACACTAGTGGAAGCCTATGAATTGTGGACTGGTAGCTGTGGAGCCCCCATGGGACTGGACTAGGCCCTCTGGATACAGAATATGATTGTTTGGCTGGAACTGTTTGGGGGGGGCACCCAGGCAGGGGGATCAGGATCTGTCCCTGGTGCATGGGAAGGCTTCTAGGAATATGGTGGACTGTGGTGTGATGCCTTGCACAGACTTGGTGCAGTGGTAAGACGATTGGACCAACCTAGGCTCTTGATTCTATTTTTCTTTCTTACAAAGACATTAGTCATTTGAAGCCTCTTCCTAGTTTCATCACTGTCCTCGTTAATGCTTCAGAAATGCTTTTTATATTGAGGTCTTTTCAGAATCTGTGAATCCTAAGATGTTAGAAATATTCTTAAAAATATTCTTAAAGTGATAACTTTTTATAATTCAACAGTTCAATACGGCATGAATTTGTAAAGCCAATTTACTTCCCTTCAGCACCTTAAGGTAGTTATTTGGAGGCTGTGAGGAGGAGGTGTAAGAATGATTATTTACCATGCACAGGGTTCTGGATCTGTTCCCAGGACCAACAAGGAAGGAAGGGAGGGAGGGAAGAGGGAAGAGAAGAGAGAGGAGCTCATCCACACATGTGACAGATAGGGTATTTGAATTTCTTGGTGTATTTAACATTGTCATCAAGTTTGGTCTCAATCTGATCCATTTTTAACCTATTTTATTTTCTCTTATTGTCTTAGTTCACTTTCCCTTTGCTGTGATAAAACACTCCAGATAAAAGTAACTTAGCAAAACATGTGCTCCCAGCTCAGGTTACATTCCTTCAAAACAGAGTAGTCACAGTGGCAACAGGAGATGCAGTGGCTGGTCATGTCATGTCCATAGTCAGAAGAGAGCAATGAACACATACACATTGGTCTCAGCTTGCTTTCTCCATTTCATACAGTCCAGGATCCCCTGCTCAGGGAATGGTCCTATCCACAGTTAAAGGGGAGCTTCCCACATTAGTTTATATAATCAAGATAGTCTTTTATAGGTATTCTCATAGGCTACCCAGAGTAATATACACAGTTCTTCCCTCACAAGTGTGCCCAGAAGGTATCTTCAACTGTAAAGCTAATCATCACTATCAGTAAGTTCCATTATGTATGTCTGCAGAAGTTTTCTTTTTTTTTTTTTTTTTTTTTTTTTTATTTTTTTTTTTTATTTTTTTTTTTTATTTTTTTTTTTTTGGTTTTTCGAGACAGGGTTTCTCTGTGTAGCTTTGCGCCTTTCCTGGGACTCACTTGGTAGTCCAGGCTGGCCTCGAACTCACAGAGATCCACCTGGCTCTGCCTCCCGAGTGCTGGGATTAAAGGCGTGCGCCACCACCGCCCGGCTGCAGAAGTTTTCTTATTTCTCTCTTATTTAGTGTTCTGTTGTGTTTCCTTCCTTCCTTCCTTCCTTCCTTCCTTCCTTCCTTCCTTCCTTCCTTCCTTCCTCCCTCCCTCCCTCCCTCCCTCCCTTCCTTCCTTCCTTCCTTCCTTCCATCCTTCCTTCCTTTCTTTTTTTCTTTCTTTTGTTTTTTGTTTTTCCAGATAAAGTTTCTTTGTTTAGCACTGGCTATCCTGGAACTTGCTCTGTAGACCAGGCTGACCTCAAACTTCAGCCTCTGCCTCCCAAGTGCTTGGATTAAGGCAAGAGGCACCATGCCTGGCTTTTGCCGTATTTTCAGTTTAAGATCTTTCAAATTTTATTGTTTATAAGCATTTATATTTTGTTTTTATTCACATTTTCCCCACATTTTTTCTTTTGCTTCCATTTCTGGTTCTCTTTTCTTCTGGATGCTCAAACTCTGTCCTGCATACCTATCATTTATTCTTTCTGAAACTCTGCAGCCTTCTGCTGAGAGATCTTTCACTTCTTCCTTCTACAAATCCATTTCTTTGTAAAATGTATTCACTGAGGACAGTTTTGTATTCTACATTTTGACTGCTTTTAAGACACCCACTGATTCTACTGTATTCTTCATAATAACCTGTTATTTTTGCATCCTATAATTATTCTCCTTTCTGAAAGTATTCTTGCAGTGCCTCTTTTAAATGCTGGCACACGCACTCTAGTAATTCTGCTGTAGATACACAGGTGTACCCAGCAGGCCTGCAGCTTTGTCTTTGGAGAGAGTGCTATTGTTCAGCTATTGAGTGATTTTTATGGGTAGCCCCACATTATCAAGTTTGAAAGGATAGAAGAAAGGCCAGGCTCAGCTAGAGGAGCATGGGGTGTGGTCCAGAGCAGGAAAGACTCCCCGAGAATCAGTTCTTAACATGGAGACCCTGAAGTGACAACCCCTCGTCAGAGTAGTACTTTAAAATAAGTAGGAATTTGGGGCCAAGCTTTTCCTCAGTTTGCACAGCATTCCAGTGAGTCTTTGGCAGCTGAAAAGGGAGCAAGATGGCCTGAGTGAGATAGAGCACTGTTTGTACAATAGCTTCATGTCCAGGTCTCCATCCTTCTGTGGTGTGTACAATGAAATGTGATGAGGAGGCTGGTAGCCTTCTGATTATAAACATCTTGGAAATGCCACAAGATTTCTATGACATGGGTATAAAAGATACAAAATAATATAAAGAAACACAAGGAAACCTCCATTCCAGATGCTGAGCTATGAGGAACGAGGCCCTGTAAGGGAGCCTGTGGTGGCTAATTTGGTATTTCAACTTGATGGGCTTTAGAATCATTGTGGCAGTAAGTCCTGGGTATATCTGTGAAGGTGCTGCTAGCCTGGGCTGACTGGAAAGGAGAGACACATCCTCAGTGTGTCAACACCATCCCAGAGGCTGAGGTCCTGGACTGAATAAAATAGGGAGAGAGAGCTGAGCAACAGCATTCATCTCTGTTTCCTAACTGTGGACAATGTGACCAATGGATCAGTGGTCCTGCTGCAGCATCTTTCTTGTCTTAATTAACTGTACCCTTAAACTTGGAGTCAGAATAAACCCCTCCCTACTTAATCTGCATGCATTAGGTATTTTGTCCTAATGAGAAAGCTAACTAATGCAGAAGGCAAAGTAAGATGTTCAGAAAAACCAAAATTTCTGATTGTCCATGACTCATTTTTTGTATAACTATCTCACAAAGTATTTGGTTTATACTACAACTATTTATTATTCAAGTATATTTTGTGTCAAATATTGCATTGGGCTAAAAAGGGATTGACTGATATAATTTGTCTGGTAGGGGTGAATGAAAAGACATACAGTATATCTCACACTCATAGCTGCTTGTTGGGAGGCCTTGATGGTCAGAGGTTGCAGTCTATCATGGCCTGACAGCTCTCGCCAAAGCTCTGAAACATGAGGGACTCCCTTCCCAGGGAGACTTCCTGCTCTCTATCTGCCCTTATCTGGAGAATGTCTCTAGGCCTGGAGGACTGATCTTATCTGAAAGCTGTCTCTAAGCTTGGATGTCTGAGTTAGCTCTAGCGTGACCCTTGGCACAGTTTCTTGCTAGACGTCTTCCCCCTGCTGTACATATGTTAACTAAGACTTGCACTAGGAACTTCTCTATAGGACACTGCTGCCACACATGAAGCCTTATGATAGGAACATGCCAATTAGTGCAAAATATGGTTTGTCTACAGGCTCCTCAATCCTATATATTTCCTATACTCTAAAATAAAGCTGATTCACTGAAACCTTCTCCTGGAGGGCTATCTCCATCATATCCATAGCTGTCTGACCCCTGTTACCCACTTTGGCTCCCTTCCCCACCTTACAAACTGATGATCCATGAGGAAGAAGCAGAACCACAGCTGTCATATAGAAAAATGAGATTCTTCCTTTCAAGATAGTCAGGAGGGGATGCTGCCATGTTGTGAGCCTGAATGCCAGTTATGCACAGGTCACCCCTGAGCCAGCCTTAATTCTCACTTCTGGTTCTCAGGGTAGATCACTATGTCTGAGTGATAAGCAGAGTATTCGAAAATTAGCAGACACTAAGAAAAGTTTCTTAAGGATAAATGACTACTCTTTAGGGGAAAAAAAACTTCAAAACAGTGTTTTTGATATATTCTACATCATTTTGAAACTCTAAAATCCCAACGTAAATCAGACACAAAGACCCCCTGGGTATGTAGCAACCATGGACAGCTGTGTCTGTTTAAATTTCTATTTGGTATCAATGTCCCTAAATCTCAAGATTCTAGCAATGAAGCTCAGACACTGCTAGCATACTCCTCTCTGCTGTGTCCCCAGATCACAGCAGAAATACTCAATAGTTAACATCTTGGAGCAACTGAGTGACTACATGACAAGGATTTTATTTAATGTTGGCATCTGAGTATCACCAGAGTATATCACCATGAATCTAAAACATCTGTTGCATGGGAGGAGGCATCTTTCACTGCCTGATGCAGTTTTGCTGAAATAGACAGACATTATTGGATGTACTGATTAAGGATTGTTCTTATTACCACACTGAGGATTTTACTCTAGAACACCCTATAAATGAAGCATGCTTTGAAAAGCATAAAGCACAAAATAACCACCAGTCTTCATTGTTACTGTACAGTGAGGCTGTAAGAGTTTACTACAAAGATTGGTGTGAAAGCTGTTACAATTCATCTCAGATTCACAACCCTGTGATGATTCTTTTTATTAAAATGACAACATTTCATCTGCCTTGTTAATGATATGGCCTAGATGTATTTAGGCTCACCATAAGTTGCCTTGACAGTCTAAATGAATCCTGGTTTAGAAGGATGTAAAGAAGACATTGAAGGTATCATTGGGGTCTAGTCAGAAGAACTGAAACCACCCAGTCATGTGAACAGGAAAACAGATTGTAACTATAACAATTGTAGCAGTGAAGAACTGCTTTGGCAAAGTAAAGAAAATGATGAAGAATGTAGAAATACCAGGTATTAGAAGCCACCAGTCTTCCGGTGGTGTCTAATCTTGACTGTCAACTTGAGCGATTGGAGAAATACCTAGTGCACACTGTTAAAGTACACTGTTCTGTCTACCTATAAGGGCATTTCCAGGGAGAATTGGCAATCAGGAAAGCAAATGAGAGAGAAAGATATGTCCTTAGTATTGATAACACCATCCAATAGGCTGAACTCCAAAACTGAACAAATGTAGAATAAAAAAAGGCTATCTCTAGCAAGTCCAGTTCATTCTGAGCATGTGCCCCTATTGCTGTGCATTTTGACTCTAGTAACTTAGGCCTTTTGCAGACTCATAGTAGTATTCACAGAGCACTCATGTCTTCACCTCTAGAATTCATCTACATCATTGTCCTTCCTTGCTCTGAGGCTTCCAGATTCTTGGATGAGCATACATGGGCTCTCTGGTTCTTCAGCATGCAGACAATCATTGTTGAAATTCCAAGACTGTAACTGTTGCTTCTGTTTCTTTTGAGAATCCTAATTGATACACCTCTTCAGGTCCAAGATAAAGAAGGGCTACCCTCAATTTTTCCACACATCCCACCAACTACAAATTCCAGTCTTTGCTATAGAGAGTTCACTGGGAGGCAGAAAAGCTTATTTCTTTGCTGCTATGACTTTCCAGAAACCAGACCTCTGGGTTGCTGGGAACATCAATGCATGATCAGGAGCTGTATCTCTGAACTTTACTATAAAGCTTTCTGGGGAAACTGGTGACGGGATGGAAAAGTAACCATGGTATGCAGATTTGACAACTCTAAGGAGGTAGTGGAGAAAACATTGTGTGGGGATGATGTTTGCCAGTCTATTCTGGAGAAGGTACATGGTTGTTGAGCCTAGTGAGAGGAGAGCACCAAAAGCCAGGGGAAGAAACCCCTCCCTTCCATGGTATGTGTGCAGCATCATTCTCCGTTGATAACACTGGGACACCTTGTAATGAATTGTTTATAAGGTCCACCTCAGTGACTTCCAATAGATTAATGCAGAGTGAATGTAGAATTGATAGGCAATTCTGCCTGACTTTGTTTGTTTTTACTTTGCTGTGAAAAATACCCGACAAAGGCAACTTAAGGGAGAAAGGGTTTATTTGGCCCATAAGTCTAGGTCATAGTCCATCATTGCTGGGAAGTTACAGCAGCAGAAACTAGGAGCAGCTGATCAGACCTTGTCCACAGTTCAGAGTACAGATGGATTAATGTGTCTTTTCCATATCTAACCCCCTCAGCTTTTAGGTAACCCAGGATCTTAGGTCCGGGGAATGACCCCACCCACAATGAATGTCTTCCCACATTAATCACTGTAATCAAGACAAACCTTCCTCTGGCACACCTAGCATAATCTAGACAATTCCTTGCTGATTTTCTTTTTTAATGAGATTCTAGGTTGTGTGAAGTTGCCATTTCACACTAGCCATCATGCAACCAAAGTTGGAATCAGCAATAAGATTTTTGCCCTGTAGAGATGAATTCTCTCTCTCTCTCTCTCTCTCTCTCTCTCTCTCTCTCTCTCTCTCTCTCTCTCTCTTTCTCTCTCTCTCCTCTCTCGTTTTTTTGAGACAGGGTTTCTCTGTGTAGCTTTGTGCCTTTCTTGGAACTCACTCTGTAGCCCAGGCTGGCCTTGAACTCACAGAGATCCACCTGCCTCTGCCTCCCGAGTGCTGGGACTAAGGGCGTGCACCATTCTCTGAAGGCAGAGAAGACAGAAGGCTTTCCTTAGTAGCAAATCATTGTTCCTGTGACTTAGCTATGAAAACAACAGCTGATGTCAACATACAGACCTCTGGCTTCTGATGGTTCTGTTCCTGGCATCTGTAATAGATTTGATCACTTAAATTTCTTGTCTGACATCAGAGCACTCATTTTCTTCTTCTTTTGTCTTTAAGTAGTATTTTCCAAATGACAGCTGCCTTGTTTTTAATACCTAGTTTCATGGCCAAAGCTCACTGTGATTTTCATTGGCTAACTTCTAATTTCACCACCATATATCAAAGGTAGAAACTTCACTCTTTCATATATATATATATATATATATATATATATATATATATATATAATGAATTCATATATATATGAATTTTTTGAAATAAGGTAAGTTTGAGGGGACAAAGAGGGTTGTGGAAATGATATAAATACAGTATTCATTTATGAAATTCTCAAAAATTTAAATAAAACTAGGGTCAATTTACACAATTATGTACTTATATTTGGTTGTTTTAAAAATTCGTTGTCTTTTAATTTGTAATTTTCAGTATAAGTTAAAGAAAATTAATAACTTCATCAATATTTTTCTCAATCATTTTAGTAAAATGTCTACTCAGGCTCACATATTTAATACACTGGGAGTTTTCAATTACACACATGATTCAGCACTAAACAATACTATTACAAAACCTCAAGAAACTCTAACCAACATATTTTTTTAATTAAGAAATTGTGATATTGGCATGGACTCAAAGATTTGAGGGAAGAAATGTAAGTTCTGTTCTTGGAGGTCTCTTTCCCTTACTGTCTATATGCAGGCAGACATATAGCAGGTAAACAGCCTCACCCTGTTTTCTGTCTGTAATACCCCGAGTCCACAATAAATTTTTTTTTCATATCATGAAAATCATGGCAACAGTGCTGTGTCTCCCTGTGATAATAAAATAAACATGTCTTTATGGAGGTATGTGGTAGCAGCACACTTCAAATTGAGCTGAAGCATGACCCTGTGCTGAGTCCCCCTAGACCATCTTTTTATATCTAACCCCCTCACTGTTGGTTCAGACACCTTCTTACCAAACGTATGTCACCAAATGGTGACTGACCTAATCTCATCTTGTTAGTATTTCCATGACTTCCTGATTCTGTCTCCAACAGGCTGGTGACATGTTTTCTTAAAGTTAAAGCCAGGTCACACAGAGAGCCTGGCTAACTCAGTAGTCCTCCTCTCTTATGGTGAATTTAGCATCCTTGAGACTTCCAACAAAGACTTGAATCTTGTTTTCCTTCATTGACTGCTGTTTTTCATCTGTAAAGCTGCCTACTTCTCAGATTCCATAATTTTTATCAAACCATCCTAAAACCACATTACCAAATCTTAATAAACAGAGTAGATCCAAAACAGCTAATAAAATAATAGGAATTTTCTTTTGTCATAGATTTAAAAAATAACCTTATTAGTCATGTAAAAATAGAGAAGTAATGTTTCCCATAATAGACACATTTAATGTTTAGTTTGTTCTTATTTTATTTTTCTTTATTCGGACAAGGGCGATAATGGTAACCTGGGTAGTGAGCCATAATAAAATAAAACACTAGATGGCAGTAAAATGAAGAAGATGATAATAAGCATGGTTGCCTCCATTGTCATATACCTGCTTTGTCTGGTCACAAATCTTAAATTGAATTATTTAATCAATATAAACAGTAAAGAGCTGCTGAGCTGGAAAATACTGATATCACTTTCTGGCTGTTTTAAGAATAATCAGCCTTATAAACTTTATGGGGGAATTCATCTCAAGAAATAATTCTGGAATGTAGGATTTCTCAACGTTTCAAGAATTTTTTAAGATGAATTAAAAATGTAATGATTGAGAACAAGTGTTCATCTTCCAAAGAAAGTGAAATTATTGCTTATTAATTGTGGGGAAAAAATGTGGTGTGTGGGAAAGATTCATTAGTGTACTCCTTTGTTGGAAGTGAAAGCATTTTCTTCAAGCCTTCTGTAACATGATAAAGCTTTTTCATGGGATCTAGAATGAGGGGTGTCTAAAGCTGAGGATGACATGTTTTCCAATCCTTAAAGGTCTCCCCTACCTTCCCAGAGATTTCCGAAAAGGGTGCTGTCATTTGGACATAAACACAAGCCACTACTACATTTTCCCTCCAAATGCAAGACATTAATAAAGTCAATGAATTGAGTGCTCAGAGATTATTCCTTTCATCTCTAACTGGAACACAGGTGCATGCCATCATATAAGAGAGATGAAGAGACAATTGTAAAGACTCGGGTCACAGTTGAGTTGTGACTCAGTCACCCTAGGGTTATCACAACAGAAGCAGCAGTAGCTGTAGATAATTGAGTGCTCAGCAGAATGGGGGGATGGTATAACCTGGGAAGGACTATAGATGACATAATCTTTTCCTTACAACCCAGTAACTAGAAGTTTGTTCCAAAGTTGTTCTCCTGTTATGACTAAATCTCAGCACATTAATAGGTTTGGGAATCCAGTTAAAATAATTTTGTAAAAGACAGGCTCATACTATGTAGAGAATCACCATCCTCCTGCCTCGGCCTCCACAATGCTGGGATTATAGTGACACCATATGCCACCACACTTAGCAGAATTCCTCTTATACTGTTGTTGCTTCACTGACCTTTCTATTTCCTGTGCCTTGCTGGCATAGTGTATGACAAGAAAGAGATTAGTCTTTATGTTGGCATTTCATTTAAATTTCTAGGGCATTTGTTATTATTTTTAAATGAACTGTTTATTTTAGAGATTCTATTCATTGTGAATCAGGAAGTTCTGAGGGGAAGGGCTCTACACCTGTGCTTGTGGTATGCTTCCTCTTGCTTTTGGTGACTTGGTCCCTGGAGTGTTTACAATTTTAGACTGTTAACCTAATCAACCCAATGCCTTGTCTGAGAATTCTGATGGTATCTACCTTTGGCATTTTTGCCTTTTCTTTTTCCATATGGTCAGTAGTAACTCCAGGGGTCTAAAATCTAGTTTTCTGCTAATTGTATGCTTCTGTTTATGAATCACAGAATGTAATTGCTTCCAATGCCCAAAACACTTTAGTAAAGAGGACTGGGGTTTAAAATAAGCACAGACCACCTTAACCTTGGAGTCAGCAAAGAGTAGACAAGGTTCCCCCTGTCTTCTGTGAATGAATGAGTGAGGAAGGACTATAGGTTTTCTCCAGTCTACAGATGTCTTTTAATCATTACCTGATTTCTGCAGGTCAAAGTCCCTTATTAAAATTCAAATTCCACAGAAAAATGACAGCCCAGTCCTGTCTTGGTCACTGTCATTTCCTAACATGTTTCAGAGAAAGCTATACGCCAGCTCTCAGTCTTCGCTCTTTTTTCTCCTCCAATGAGATTTCCGTCTCTTTTGGCCTCTCTGCTCTATGCCTTGAAAGTAAATTTTGCATGAGCTTACACGACATTTCCACACTTGGCCTCAAGAGGCTTTGATCTTTTCTTACATAGACTAGTCCCTGTTCCTTCCCCATTCCACCACTGCATGCTATGTACATTAAATACCCCTCAATGCTCGACTTTAAGTTCCAGCCATCCTCCTCTGGGCTTCATTAGCTCTGATTTCCTGCTGGAAACACATTTACACAAAGACATTCATCTTCACTGCACCTCCCCTGAGGGTCATTAACTCATTTTCTTTCTCTTGTATTCATGACACTTAAGAGTATTTGCATTTTCCTGTTATCAAGCATATTATCTCGCATCTATGAAAGAGTCACTTAAAAGCTCACCTGTCCCAGAACAGTAAGGGGAACAGCATTGTCATTTTAAAACACCTACTGTTATTTTCAAATTTCAATTATTTTTCTAAAAGAATATATTTTTTGCAGTTTTTCTCAGAAAGGTTTTGAATGGATGCCTATTTTTGATTAAGTGAATTTCATAAAATATATGAGATTGCTAGCTATCATTGTAGGGCATTTAGAGGTGAAGTCTATCCTACATTGTTCATTTTATGTTATAAACTAAAACCAAGGTCTCCGTATTTGATACATATTGAAATTGGGGGAGTTTATTGATGACTGTGGGCCTTTGCTGAAAACCTATTTTATTTTTACTGCACTCACTCTAAAGGAGCAGCAGAAAGTGGTTTAAATTTTTTTAATATTTCAAAAAATATAATTGGAGTTGTAAGCAAGTAAAAGAGAAGGTCACACTGAAGAAATAATGTAAGAAATCACAATAATAAAAATAACTGTAATGTAATTGAAAATTAATTTTTAAATTGCACTGGTTTACTTAGCTCTTCAAGGAACAAAGGAAACAAAAGATAATGATGAAAACAGTATCTATCATCACCATTCTTGGATTGCATGAAAATGTCGCTGCCCCTCCACACCCCCCACTCCCCCACCCATCCACCCACCCCCACCCCCCACCCACCACCCCCATTTAAATCAGCTTTCTTGTTTATGATTAGCTGGGCTTGGTTGTGATTGTCTCCATTATGATCTTCTTGTTAGGTTGTAATGAGATTCATTCCTGCACATGTGACTACCCACTGCCTGTCACCAGACCATCTGTCCACAACTTAAAGGCATGAGCATGCTGTCTTCAATGAATAGAGACAAATGGAAATGTAGCTCAAGGCCGTTTTCCTTTGTTCTTTGTTCAGAATATGCAGCCACTCTTGAGAATTCACTATGACTTAAACATTTTAGTAGGTGACCTATTCAAGAATGCTAAAATCAGGGTGAATCTTGGCATACCAAATCTTTCTGTTCTGATTTGTTTAAAGTAGTTACAGGGTTACAGGGGGAACTGAAGAGGATGTGTGGAACTTCTACCAGCTCTCCCCTCCCCTGTTATCCACACTACACATCCAGGAGGTAGCTTTGATAACCTAATGTCAGTGTGCATGCATCATTAATAAGTTATGTCCACAGTTTACACTAGGGTTCACTGTCTTATGTAGTGCTGCAAACTTCTCAAAATATATACTGTGTCATGTATTCACATACAGAATAGTCTCATGGCCCCCCAAACCTCCGTTTCTACCTATTCATACACATGATACCAACCCTTAGCAATCATTTTTTTTTGCCATTATTTGTAGTCTATCATAGGATTTGACAATGTTTGTCTTTCAAGCTGGCTTTCTTTCTTTTCCAGCACTATGAATTCTATGGATTTTTATCATCTGAAAATATTCTTTGTTAGACCAATCTGTCTTCTTTTCTTCTACTTCACCCTTCAATTTTGATTTTTTTCACAACTTATGACTCGTATCATTAATATCCAGCAACAATTAAAAATACTGTGTCATGTAAACAGAATATGCATCTAGAGTGAGATTTAAAAGTTTGCTTAGGGGGTTGGGAAGATAGCTCAGTAAGTAAAATCCTGCACTACAAAAATGATTGTCATACAATCATTAGGAACTGATATGAAAGCAGTGTGGCAGTGCTTGGCTGTAACTCCAATGCTGGAGCGGCAAAGTCAGGCTCAACTTGGAGGTTTGCTGGCCAGCCATTCTAGTTGAAGTGGTGAGTTCCAGGTTCAGAAGGTAGCAATATAATAGAAAGAGGTAGACTTTCCTCTCTGAATTCAAAATTTGTTTCTTTATTAAAATGAGGTAGTAGCATAGCATTCCAAGTGGACAAAGAGGAAACACTTCATGTGATGTACATAGAATCCCTAAATACAAGTTTGTAGGATGGCAGAAAATGAGGATGAAATATTCAGAGGAGAAAGGATGATGCAGAAGTAGGGGCTTAGGGTCTTTCTATGGCCCCAGATAGAGATTGTTTCTGAGAACAACTCCTAATCACCAAGTAGGGAACTCCCTTGATGTATGTGAAATAGGAAAACCTCTACCTTTTAAAACACTGTATTGCAATGAGAATCTATGTGATTTTCCAAGGGTTATTTTCCTACAATCAATAAAGCAAGCCCAATATATAATACATAGCTATCTTCCCCAGCAATTTGAAAAATAAACACAGGCAAGAATTAGCCCATTTTAATGCAATACAAAATAGTCACACTACAGTACTTTAGTTATTTCAACCCCAAACACAAGTTTTGTGTTTTGTTTTTGGTTTTTTGTTTTGTTTTGTTTTGTTTTTCTGATTTTCCACCAGTCCAATCTCTACTCAAGATGTTTTCAAGTGACTCTTTCAACCTTCTTAGCTTAACTTCATAGATAAATAGAAGATTAAATACTTTGGCTTTGGCATTCCTACCATAGTCCCTGCCCCCTAGCTGTGGGATTATGAAAGACTTTGTCTGGACCTAGGAGACATTGCCAGACAAAAGATCAGGGTGTTTTCTACACAATTACAAAAAATTTGAAAAGGAGAGTAACTCTTCTGAGAATTCTGAAACCTGATTCTACCTCTCCAGGGAGACAGTACATTTTCTCAGTATGAATTCTCAAGATCCCTGGGAGTCTTACCTGAGAACAGAGGAGACCACATTTTGTTTTGTGTGAGCTAGTATTATTATTGACTCCACAAGAGTTTCCAACACTCAGACTGTCTATAAGGACTGCAAAAGTAAGGGGCAGGTCTCAATTGCTCTAGCTGAGGCATATGCATATGAGTTCCCTGAAATTGACTTCCCAAAGAGTTTCTTTCTGAGTAGGCTGAGAAGAGGCAGGGGCATGGATGAGGTGGCTCACTGAAAAGGATGAAAGTGAGTTTCATAGTTTCATAGTAATAACTTTTTTGAACTTGAATTCCACATATATGAAACCTAGCTGTACTCTGGCAGGGGAATTTTACTGAGGAGGACTGAATTATCATCCATATATACCAGTGGTTCTCAACCTTCCTAATGCTGCAATCCTGTAATGCATTACCTCATGTTGTGGTGACCCTGACCACAAAATTATTTTTGTTGATACTTCATAACTGTTATTTTGCTACTGTTATGAATCCTAATGTAAAATATGTGTTTTTTATGATCTTAGGTAACCACTGTGAAAGGGTTGCTTGATCTCCAAAGGGGACCTGACCTACAGGTTGAAAAATCACTGATATAGAGCCTCACAGCCCCTTCTTTGTGGTGCTGAGTTTTCGCTGGATGGTGCTTCTGAGTTTTCTGCATCATTTTGATTCCTAGAGACCAGTTGGAGCCTCCTTTTGTCTTTGAGGTGAACATTGAAAATTAGCCCAACTATTGCTTCTTGCCTGCCCTTGGCTCTGAAGTTGGTGAGCCAGAGATCTTATTTGTGGTCCATTGATAAGCAGATGCAACAGTGAACCTTTCAGATATCCCTTCAGGGCTACCTCTTGTTGTGGAATAATATTTTTTGTACACTGTGAAGAGGTGTCACTCTGGTTGCTTTAATAAAGAGCTGAATGTCCAATAGCTAGGCAGGATCTCCAGGCAGAGAGGATGTTGGGAAGAAGAAGGCCATAGTCACCAGCAGACACAAAGGGAGCAAGACATGCTAGAGGACAGGGAAAATCCAGAAGCCACATGGCAACATATAAATAGACATGGATTAATTTAAGTTATAAGAGCTAGTAAGGAACAAGCATAAGCTATTGATCAAGCTTTCATAATTAATAATAAGTCTCCATGTCATAATTTGGGAGCTAGCTGGTGGGACAGAAAAAGTCCACCTACAACCTCCTCCTTAGAACTGGTATCTGGCATCCTCTAGCTGTTGATCCATCAGAGCATGTCCAGGACTACCTCCAGAAACCAACTGTTTAAGGGTTGCATTTATGCCAAGCAAATCACCTCTAGAGATGCTGCTTTCATTTAGACTGCCCCCACATCCCTTAGTCTGGTAGAAGCTCTGTCAGTCTACCTCATAGGTTTCTGCCACCCAACTAATCCTGTTCCCATTCCTTTTGTTTTATATGAGTTTTTTTTTCCTGAGACTTTTTTGCATTTCTAATTCTATCTCAGCAGCTATTTCCTGCATCATGAATTATCAACCCAACTAATTAATCTGGTCCTTAGCTGCAGAGGGTAAGATGATTATTGAGGTTCTAACATCCTGATGAAATGACAAGTATCTTATCACACACAGGGTTTTATGAAAACCTTAGCTTTTTGTCTCTGGCAAAATACCAAAAAGAGCTAACAGAAAAGCAAGAAAGATTCAATTTAGCTCAAGGGTTCAAAAGTTTCAATACATGATTAGTTTTTCTTTTTGCATTGGGGCTTGTGGAGGCATGTCAGGAGGATGCATGGTGGAAGTGGAGGCTCTCTTCTTGGTGCCTGGGAAACAGAAAGAAAGAGAGGCCAAGATTCTCATATCCCATTCAAAGTCAGATCCCACATTGCCTAAGTCCTCTTGCAAGGTACCAACTCTTAAATGGTTCATCACCTCACATAACTCCAAAGGCTGATAAGTGTCCCATTATCATATGAGTCATGGAAGGGACATTCAATATCTAAACAATAATAATGACATTTCAATAAAAGTTTATTGGACTTAAATTTCCTGTGTCTTATACTCTAGAATTCATTATACTGTTATTTTTTTGTAGCATGGTGCCCTCAGCTCTCCATACCACATATACTTAGCCATACCTGAAAAATCTGACTGATTAATGCTCTTCAGTTAGTTTCATGTTAACTACCTGACTGTTTCAGTCTCCTTGCATTAGCAATCCCCCTCTCCGATCCTTCTGCCTATGGTATCCTTCTGTGTGTTTGTAACTCCTTTGGCAGGCTGTGATGGGTAGTCACTTTGCAACAAAGGTATTCAAGAATAATTGAGCTGACTGACTCCTTCACTTATTGTAATATTCTTTGGCAGCTACAGCAAGGAGAAATTAGGTATGCACCACTTTCCCTTTGAGTGAAACTTGTTGAAACAGTAAAGGAGGTGTCTTTGCTGTCCAGGGCATGTACAATCTAATGAGTCAAATGCAATCCCTGAATTCACTTCAGAGAATTGCTTTGGGAATGTGATAGATAATCTTGATTGTCAACTTGACAACTTAGAATCACTATGGAAACAAATCTCTGAGTATGTCTGTGAGAGAATTTCTATATTAGGTTAATTGAGCTGGAAAGTCCCAAGCTATATGTGAGGGATGCTGTGCCTTGGGCAGGACTCTCTTGGACTAAATAAAAAGGAGAAAGTGAGCTACAGAACAGCAGCCATCTCTAGCTACTACCTATCAGCAGGTACGGCTTCACCCACTGCCTTACCTGCCTGCCTCCATGACCTCCCTTCTGTCCATGATGGACTATGGCTTTAAGCTATGACCCAAAACAAATCCATCCTTTTTGAAATTGCTTTTCTCAGGGGTGTTTTGTTGCAGTAATAAGACAAGTAAAGGCAAAGACTGATTAACACAAGGAACTTGGGCACATGTTTTTAAAGCTTCAGTCTGTGCCTCAAGGTGAGTTTCCTTGAAATGGCTGCCTGCCTTCATGATACCTGAGGTGGTTATATGCTAGAGTTGGGTATCTGAGTCATTAACCTGGGCTTCTTTTTAAGGCAAAATCTCCAGGTATTCAGTATCTACCTCCTGATATGCTGTCAATCAGTCACTCTTATTCTCTCTCATCTGGTTGCTCACCATGTCAGAAAAAACAAATTATAAGGAACCAAAAACCAGCCAGTCACACAGCTGGCAATTTTCTTTCACATTTTATGCTGGCTTTATTACACATTTCTTACAAAGAACTCCTGCCTTTTCTAGTTGCTGATTCTCCTACGTGGGTCTCCTGCCCTGATTCATTTCATAGCTTCTGCCCCCTAAGTGTTCAAACCCGTGAGGGCTTCATTTCAGGATGAGCCATTACCAGCAGCTTCTCCTGAATTCTCACTCTAGGGGAAATTCACTAAATACCTTGATTTAAGTCCCATGGTGCTCAATTGTCTATTTGAAATGAAACAAGGTTTCCTGCTAACATTCAGGATTGGTAACTAATCTCAGGTGGACAGAAGCCACACAGGAATATAGCACCAAGCTCTTCATTCAAGGAACTTTCTATAGCTGAGCCCCATGAACTTACAGTGATTGTTGGGATTATTTGCATAATTTAGGATGGTGTGCCAATGTATGTGTGTATGTGTATATGTGAATATGTTTGTGTGTTTATATGTGGTGTGAATATATTAATGTATGTGTGTGCATGTGCAAGTAGTATTTGTATATGTGTCTATGAATGTGTGTGGAGGGTGTGTATGCATATGTATGTTCGTCGATATGTGTGTATGTAGTATGTGTAGTGTGTTTTTATATGTGTAGGGTTGTGTGTATGTGTAGATGTATGATATGTGTGCATGAATGCTTTGTGCATGTGCATGTTTGTATGTGTGCACACATGTATGTGTATTGTATAACTAATGTGCAAAGGGACCTGGATAATTGTACACAGAGAAGGGAAGATACTTTTCTGATGGATTTATTGTAGTTGAGCCCAGACCAATGTTGCTACACAGAACATGGAGTCTCACCATACAATAATGGAAATCACCAAGGATGGCTTTTTTCCCTTTAATAACCTTGAAACTACAATATTCTTATAGAACTCTCATCCTTCCTCTTATTGCTTCCTTTGATGCAAGTTTGTTTTTTCTCCTCTTAGCTATTCTGGTTGATCAATTTCGTATATATATATGGAATTTATATATATATATATGTGTGTGTGTGTGTGTGTGTGTGTTATGTATTTTATGTAACATATATGTATTATAGATACTGTTGAAAACTTATTAATTCCATATATTGTATCCATAAATATATATGTATATATTTATATATAATCATATATTATATACACTATGTGTTATATATTATATACCACATAATATATGTTAATATTATATACTATGTGTAGTATAAATGTAGCATATATTATATGTGTTGTATATGTTATACATATAATTTTTTTAAGCAAACACATATTTTCCTTTGATTACATTGTCTATACTTATCTCCTTTAATTTCACTGGGTATTTTTGTGATTATAATTGTTATTTTCTTCCTTTTTGACTATTTTAACACATTTCTGGACCTTTGCTGTCAAATATACCATTGATAAGTTTTTTCTTTTATAATAAAAGCTCATGTCTGACTAAAATATTGTATATTCACTATTATCCAACAATATAATTTCTGATTTCCTTTGATTTCTTTTATAACCCACATGTATTACTTACTTCAAATATTGGTGTTCTAGATGTAATGGATGTATTTCTTACATGCTCATGTTCTTTCATCTTTTTAAGAGATCATTATATTTCACTTATTATACATTAATGAAGCACAGTTTATGACCTAGATTGTAGCCTGTTGTAATGGATATATCATTTACAATCAAAAGAATGTGTATTATATAACTATTGATATACTGTTCTATAAATACCAAAAGTATGGTGGCTTGCAAAACTACCTATGTTGTTTATGTATTTTCTGATTTTTTATTGGCTCCATCAGTTTTCAAGTCAGAGGAGTCAAAGTCTTTTGTGATATTGTCACAGGCTTTCTGTCACAGCATTGTCATGTCTTAATTGATATCCATTTGGAGCACTGTTATTAGACTCATACATATTCATGATTGTTAATGTCCCTAAAGAATTCATTGTATCATTATAAAGACTCCCATTTTACCTCTGGGTGTATATTTTATCTTTAGGACTGTTGGACCTTACACTTATGTGACCACTTCAGCAGAAGCCTTTATATGTATAGTATTTATTTTTAAAATGTACATCTGTAATCAGAACATAGCTGTATAATATTTATTATTATTTCTTTTTCTTACTTTTTGGTGTAAAGGACCTTTATTTTTTACATTTCCCTTAGGTTTTTATTGGTACAGGTGGATTTTACAAAGGGGATTTTTTATGTCATGTCCATAAGTTCAGATAATGTACTTGGGTTATAGCCAGTGCTTTCTAATCCCACTTCCCTTTTTGTCATTCCACTTCTACAGTGCTTGAATAGTTTAATAGCCCCCTTTTATTTTCATCCTGATTTCCCCCAAGATTACTGCATTTTCCTTCAAATGATATAACTTCATCCTTATTTGTAGTGATAAAATTCGATGGTGTGTGTGTGTGTGTGTGTGTGTTATTTACAAATTATTTATCCATTCATCCTTTGGTGAGCATCAAAGCTGGTTCCATTGTGTAGCTGTTGTGCACAGTGCAATAATAAACATGTATGCTATGCAGGATTTTTCATAGCCAGCTTTGTGTAGTCACTGACTTTTTCAATATTTATTTATTTATTGTCCTGTGTGGAGGTCAGACAACAACTTGTGGGGGTTGATTCTTTCCTTCTACTATGTGAATCTCTGGGATAGAGCTTAAGCCATAAGAATTGGTGGTGAGCACCTTTAGCCTCTATCCCATGTTGTGAGCCTCAATCTCTTACTCATAAGAAATTAATTACACTTCACATTAAATGTAGAAACCTAGCAACAGATGAAGCCCACATATCTTCATATACTTCATACTGACTTTGTTATGTTTCATTTGAAATGCATAGTATTTAAATTTCACATGAAAACATCAAAACTGTTACCTTTAAATGACCATATACTTTAAATGAACTAAAAGGGAAACAGCCATTTATGTGGATCCAGTTTTAACCTTGTAATTGATAAGTATCCACTTGGTATCACCTATCTTCAGTTGAGGAACTTTAGCATGCCTGACAGTGTGCTTCTGCAGAAGAATATCTCACTTAGTTCTTTTCTGTCTTCAAATATTTTACTTCAACTTGATCAGTGGAAGCAATTTTTGCTAATATACGAATTTGTCAACTCTGCTTTTTCTGCACTTAAGGGTATACTTGTCAATAAGTTATTTACCATTCTTTCCTATTATAACATCAGTTGTGAATATATGTATTAACATGGAAATGTTCCACAAGCCTCCAGGGACCTGATTACTTTCTCCAGTCTTTTGTCTCTGCTATTTTTTTAACCAGCTTCTGATTATCTAAGATAATTAATAAGTAAATGTGATAATTCACTTATAAAGAGGATATTTTGGATCATTTGATCATCCAGTCTAACATTAGATGGGTTCATTGCTTGAGGCTTCCAGTGGGGTTGCCTGATATCAATGAGAAGGAACATACGGGAAAGCCTATTGTTTACCTAGGTGAAAGAAGAAGTGATTATTAGTGACCTAAGAACCTCCCATAGGCCCCACTTCCTAACGATTCTACCATTTCTGAAAAGTAATACTCAGAGACAAATAATTTTAACCAATAGATCTTTGGGTAACACCTAACCTAACCATGAAAGCCACCTTCAGATTTGATTATTAAAATTAATGCAACTTCAAGTTCATTTTTTTCTTTCCTTTTTTGCTGTCATTCTACCAATCAACCTATTCAATGAAGTTTTTATAATTGATGCTATTTTTTCTACTCTCAAATTTATATGCTGTTTTTCTTTTATTTATTTATTTATTTTGTCTACTTAGATTTTTTGGAGGCTGGGGAGTAACTCAGTATTAATGAAGCATGGAGACCTGAATTCAACCCCCAACACACATGTAGAAAGCAGGATGTGGTAGTATGCTTGCAATCTCAGTATTGGGAAAACAGTGGCAGGGGAATTCATGTGGCTTGCTGGCCACCTATCCTTCCCTAATCAACAAACTCAGGTCCTGTCTCAAAAAATAAGGTGGATGCCCCCTGAGAAATGACAGCCGAGGTTGATCTCTGGCCTCCACATATGCATGCACATCCATATACCACATATACAGATGCACAAAGATTTTCTTCTGTTCACTATAACTACATTTTCTTTAGATCATGTATACTTCTAGTAGCTACAGTGACATATTCTACTGTTAAGTTCAATATCTGGGTCATTTTGAATTTTCCCTTTGTCTTTTGTTCTTACAGTGTGTCAAATAATTTTGTGTGGCATTGCTCTGAACACTGTCTTCTAGTTTTGCATGCCAGAAATATTAGATTTTTAAAAAAGATTTTTGTCACATCATTTGTCACTAATCATGGCCTGCCTTTATGGAAAAATTAAATTCATGAAGTGAGAAATCCATCCTATCCCATGCCCTTCTTTCAGATACAGTCTTCCACATGTCTGCTTGACTTTCAGCACTCTGTAGTGTTTTAGGGAAGCTTTTCTCTCATCTTTAAAAGACTCCAGTTGTTTCTAGAGTACAGTCAATTAGACGGGACTTAGCAGGACATATGTGTGGAGGACTCCATATAACACCTGACTTTTAGACACCAGCCACTTGGCTTCTCTCACCTCCCATTCCTGAGCAGCATAATTTTAGAACCAAATATTAAAGTTATAGCAAGAATCATGCTGATGGTCTTAAAAGGACAGCACCAATGGACACCAAAGTGAACGGGGCAAAAGACCACGAGACCTCAATCCTATACAAAGAACTAAAGGCAATCAAGGAATGCTGAGAATGGGAGAAATATTCTTCCTTAAGGAAGAACACAGCAATTGGTTATCTAACATCAAATGGTCAGCCCTGAAAACATACATATGAGTAACATTATACAGACTAAGCAAGTTATATTTAGGAATATATATGTATATACATATATGTATGTAACAATGATTAATGAAAAAAAGAAGCCGTGAATTTGAAAGAGAAAAAGGGGGTGAATGGGAGGGTTTAGAGGGAAGAAGGAGAAGGGAAAAATATTATAATCTCAGAAATAAAAGACAACAAAAAATTGTGATGAGATATAAGATTGACTTGAACCAATTTAAAATGAACACAAAGAAATAGGTAACTGTGAAATAGCCTCAGAAGACAAAATTAACTGGATTTGGAAAAAGTTTAATGGAGGTCACTTAAAGGATGTTCCTGAAGCTAGCAGCTGGCTTAGAATGGAAAGCAAATGCTGTTTCAATTGTCTTTAAAAACGATCAAGGGGAAATAAACATGTAGGTTAAACTAGAAGGAGAGATGAGAATAAAGGTGAAGAAAAGCTTGAACATGTCTTGAAGCACTTATCTATAGAAAAGCATCAAGGTTTAATTTAAAACCAAGAACAGTGTTAAAGGAAGAATGTGTACGTGTGGACTAATACTGATGTTAGAGCAAAAGGTATCAGAGCAGATGTTGAAATGATTATTTTAGAGTGAACCATATAAAGTTGATATTTTAGTAGGATAAAACTACTCTGAACTAACCATTTCTTAAGGTTCACTAAATAAATTAAACTTCATGGACAGAAACAGAATGTCAAGCCTCATTGAAGCAACAAATTATCTGATAGGAACCTAGCTGAGTGATGTATTAGGAGAGTTTAGAAAAATAGGAAAGGGGCCACAAGATCAGCAAGAATTCAAAACTGATGACTGCCATATCTCCAGAGAACAATGGAAATGATGAATTCGATAATTCCTTTTGAAGAATGCTGAATACATATACAGAAAATACCATTCTTAGTCAAAGATAATAAAAATCTTGATTATACACTTGGAAATAAAAGAAAACATTAAAACCATTTATAAGAAAGTTATGATAGGGAAATGAAATCACAATTTGATAAATCTGATTATATTAAAATTAATATTTTTCCACTAATCAATAGCTACTATGAAGGTGAAAAAACACAGTAAATATTAAAAAGACTCACCTATATCACCTTAAAATAACAAAAGTATTATACTAACAATATATAGTGAACTCCTACAAGCCATTAAGCAAAGACAACAAGCACCCAGTACAGAAAAGTAGCTCAAACAATATGAGCATGTACTTTACAGAAATGGGAACACAGATTGCTCATAAATAAATTAAATTATGCTTTACATCTTAAGCTATTGTGAAACTGTTAATTTAGTCCATGCTAAACTACTAATTGTTACTGATTTGATTGTCAAGGGGATATTTAATAATATTAAATATTGATGAGGGAGTGTACCAATAAAGCACATACAATTCTATCGAGGTTATAACATAGTATACAGGCTGTGAGAAGTTCCTTCAATGCTTGTTTAGGGCTTTCTTGAGCCTGGAAGGTTGGCTTAGCAGATAAGACCACTTGCTCAACCCTGAGTATCCATGCCAATCCCCAGTGCCCACACAAAATAGTTAAATGTGGCCTGTTGTGGGGAGTCATGGGGGTATCTCTGGGGTTGATTGACCAACTAGCCTAGTTGGAAAACCTGAGTGCCATGTTCAGTGAGAGACCCTCTTGCAAGGGAATACAAACTGTGAAGAATGAGCATGATACCTGGCATTCTCCTGTGGCTTCTGTGTGTATGTTCCTGCATGTACACACACACACACACACACACACACACACACACACACACACACACACACACACACACTTGAAGGAGGAGGGGAAAGAGGAGTGGTGAGGAGGAGAAGAGGGAAGTCTTTCCCAGTGCAAGCAGTTTAGATGCTGAGTATTCCCTGATTGCCTGTTTCTTGTAGTGGGCTAATACTAAGATGCCATATGCACATTGACTCAAAGACTTTTCCTTCTCTATTAAAATCAGACCTGAGTGATGTCTTCTATCACATCTATCATCTCCTTCCACAATGTTCATTGTCTACATCCCCGATGGCATGTCTGCATTTTGACTGTGGACTTTTCCTTCCTACATATGATCAGATATGAAGAATATCTTCTACCTTTTCTTCTATATTTTCTTCCTCTTATTCCTCCTGTCTATTCAATTTTTCCCATGAGTTTCAAGTTTTTGGATCTCAGGAAGGGCTCCTTAGCATAGATATAATGTGCACACTCTTTCCTTTGCACCCTTTCAGCTGTTAGAAACAGCAAGCCAACAGTCACATCTCACACTTCCCCCCTACTTTTCCTGACAAGTTAAGGGCTAATACAATGAATAGAATACACACGTCTTTCCCCCATTCCTCCCTTACATATGCATATCTTTCTGGAAAGACAGCTGAGAATCACTTGCTTGTCATTTTGCTCGTCTTATTGTCTTGCATCAGCACATCCCACTGAATGTGGAGCTTACAACACAACTGACATCTTAGCCTATTTATAGTCTTGTCCTATGCACGTTACATTCAAGAACTGCGATAAATTCCCTACTCCTTCAACAGTTCTAGAGAACCCCTATAATTTCATGATAGACCCATTCATCAAGGAGACATAACATTATACCAAGGCAATGGGATGGTCATCCTAGGATTCCATTTAGGTGCCAGTTGTGTTGTATGACTTTTCCTGGGACTATGTAAATAAACATCAACCTTAAATAAGTATGAACAACAGACCAAAGAAACAATTCCACACAAGCCTAGCTCAGTGAAGTAGTGAGCTTAGTGGGGTAAGCATCCCTTCTCCTTCTAGGAGGGAATGTTTCCATTCAGAGGAGACATCTATACAGCAGCACTTATCATTTAGTAAGAAACGGCAATGTAGATGACTGCCTACAGAATATTGTAGATGTAATTCTGAACGGTTTTATTAAATAAGAAACACAGAGCCAAATGCAGAGTTAAAAGCCCCAGAGGTCAGAGAGCAGTAGCTAAGAGCTGAGACCAAGAATGCCTTCTGACCACCTGATGCTGTCATTCCCCTGAGAAAGAGACCTAATTCTTGTGTGTCTGTCTTTTTATTGACTTTCTGTTCTGCCTCCTCATTGGTTGTAAACCCAACTACATGACCTCCTCGTCACTGCCTGTCTATATAGACCTCTAGGTCTCTATGGTTGGCATTGAGATTAAAGGTGTGAGTCTACATGCTGGTGGTGCCTTTGAACACAGAGATCTGCCTGTCATGTGATCAGGATTAAGGGTGTGTGCTACCACTGCCAGACTTCTGCTATGGCTTGCTATTCACTCTAACCCCAGGCACTTGTATTTATTAGCATACAAATAAAATCACATTTCAGCACAAATAAATTATCACCATATTTCCCATTATCTATTTTTTATAATTTAATTTAATTTTACATATCAGCCACAGATTCCCTTGTTCTCCCTCCTCCAGGATCCCCCCCCACCTTCCCCCTAGCCCACCCCCCATTCCCATCTCCTCCAGGGCAAAGTCTCCCCTGAGGATTGAGTTCAACTTGGTAGATTCAGTCCAGGCAGGTCTAGTCCCCTCCTCCCAGGCTGAGCCAAGTGTCCCTGTATAAGCCCCAGGTTCCAAACAGCCAGCTCATGCACTGAGGGCAGGCCCCGGTCCCACTGCCTGGATGCCTCCCAAACAGATCAAGCTAATCAACTGTCTCACTTATCCAGAGGGCCTGATCCAGTTGGGGACTCCTCAGCTATTGGTTCATAGTTCATGTGTTTCCATTTGTTTGGCTATTTGTCCCTCTACTTTTTCCAACCTTGGTCTCAACAATTCTCGCTCATACAAACCCTCCTCTTTCTTGCCAATTGGACTCCTGGATCTCCACCTGGGGCCCAGCCGTGGATCTCTGCATCTGGTTCCCTCAGTCATTGGATGAGGTTTCTAGCATGACAATTAGGGTGTTTGGCCATCCTATCACTGGAGTAGGTCAGTTTGGGCTGTCTCTCGACCATTGCCAGTAGTCTATTGTGGAGGTATCTTTGTGGATTTCTGTGGACCTCTCTAGGACTTTGCTTCTTCCTATTCTCATGTGGTCTTCATTTATCATGGACTCTTATTCCTTGTTCTCCCTCTCTGTTCTTGATCCAGCTGGGATCTCCCACTCCCCCAAGCTCTCTTTCCCTCAACCCTTGCCCTTCATTACCCCCACTCACGTCCAGGTTGTTCATGTAGATCTCATTCATTTCTCTGTCATTGGGTGATCCCTGTGTCTTTCTTGGGGTCCTGTTTTCTAGGTAGCCTCCCTAGAGTTGTGAGTAGCAGTCTAGTCATCTTTGTTTTACATCTAGTATCCTCCTATGAGTGAGTACATTCCATGTTTGTTTTTCTGAGTCTGGGTTACCTCACTCAGGATGATTTTTTCTAGATCGATCCATTTGCCTGCAAACCTCATGATGTCATTGTTTTCTAAGAAATTAGACATTAAAATGCCCAACAGTCCAATTAAGAAATGGGCTATAGAACTAAACAGAGAATTCTCAACAGAGGAAATTCAAATGGCTGAAAGACATTTAAGGAATTGCTCAACGTCCCTAATCATCAGGGAAATGCAAATCAAAATGACTCTGAGATACCACCTTACACCTGTCAGAATGGCTAAGATCAGAAACACTGAAGAGAGCTTATGCCGGAGAGGATGTGGAGCTAGGGGAACTCTCCTCCACTGCTGGTGGCAATGCAAGCTTGTACAACCACTTTGGAAATCAATATGGCACTTTCTTACAAAATTGGTAATACATCTCTCCAAGATCCAGCTATACCACTCTTGGGCATATACCCAAGGAACGCTCAATTGTATTAAAAGGAGACTTGCTCAGCTATGTTCATATCAGCATTGTTTGTAAAAGCCAGAACCTGGAATCAACTTAGATGCCCTTCAACTGAAGAATGGATAAATAAAATGTGGTACATATACACAATGGAATACTACCCCATTTCTATTTTAATAAAAAGAAAAAAGGAAATAAGTTATAACTAATATAAGAAAAACTATATACAAAAGTACAGTAACTATATACAATATATACAAGCAACCTATTTATTATGTCTAGTCCATTTGTATTTGACAAATTCAGAGAAAATATTCCATTATCTATCCTATTTTGGTAAGTCCAAAATGTACCTGAATCACTTTCTATCCTAACATATTACTAACAGAACTATCTTATAACGTCTTTCAAATTTATACACTTATATCTCTTTAGTGGGTTTCTTTTCTAAAATTTTTAGCAAGGAAAACTATAACTATCTAATCTTTAACTAACTATAACTATCTAATCTTCAACTATAACTATCAACTCTCTCAGAGACCCAAGAAGGAAATAATATTACCTAATAAAAAATAAAAACAGGAAGTACATGCAAGCAGCTTCCAAAAAAAATGTGAGTTGACAGAAACAGCCAGCTGCCTGGACAGTCATCTGAGGTTTCTCCACAGTGTTTGGGGCATCATCTTCATCCTATAGGCTTACGGTATCTGACAGACTCATTTGTGAAGTAGGAGGTGCTTCTCGGCCTTTTGGCTAAGATCAAGTGAAGTAGGAGGTACACAAGGCCAACAGTTCAACCTCACATTTGGTGAGAGCAATCCATGTACCAGAAACACCTGAATTCCGCTAGTGTCCTGTCATGATTCAGGTTTTTAAATTCTGGAAATTGTTAATGTTTTTTTTTTTAATTCAGCTGTCCATTCTTCTTGTCTATGTGTGTGTGTGTGTGTGTGTGTGTGTGTGTGTGTGTGTGTGTGTGTGTGTGGCTTCATCTCAGAATCCCGTTCTTCTCCACGTCCCTCTATTAAATGCCAGTCTACTATTGAGAGGTGTGAGCTTAGTTGCTCTTCAAGAATAACTGTTTTATCTGCTGTTCCACTGCACATCAGAAGCCATCGGTTCACTGCCAGTTCAGCTGCCTTCAAAGAAAGAGGCACTGTACCTTTTCCGGATTGTAAAGGCCACTTCAGGGATGGTGCCATATTGTCCTGGCCTCAGAAGATGCCTTTTGTTAAAGCACAACCACACTTGTTTTGGCAAGAATCAGTAGTCCTTTGTTTCATGTCCTGTCTGTCCATTTTGTCCTGTTTGTCAGCAGTCGATTTGAGGATACTTTGTTGTCCAGTGGCTAACTTTTGCCACAATGAAAGTTAACTCCATATGCAGTTTCTTCAATGCCCATATTTTCTCTGAAGTAGATTGGTACTGCCAGGAGCCGACATGTCTCATAGTCATAACAAAAAGAAAATTTTTCTAAGTTATTAAAACATTTTAAATGCCATATTCTGTAGATCTCTGAAGGGTTTGAAGATGACCTGTCTATCTAAAATATATCTGCTCAATCTTGAAAACATACCTAATATGACTACAAGTTTGATTGCAATGTCTAACTACTAACTTTCATTTCTTTATATCCTAATAGTTGGTAATAATAACATTCAAGGATCAGCAAATTGCATTACATTGTTAAATGAACAGTATGAGTACAATATCTTGAACAAGATTAGAAATATATATTTAGCATTTTCTAACAATATCAATCTCAATATATATAATTTGTATACAATATACAAAAATCCAATCCAATGTAAAGTATTTAAAACTAGTAATTGTCTTTTAAAAGTAGATTCAACAATTTATCTTTTTATCTATATCTTCTTTTTATTGTTTGAGTAGATTCAATAATCTACTCTCTATTCTATCATTTTTTTTTATTTTTTTGGTTTTTCGAGACAGGGTTTCTCTGTGTAGCTTTGCGCCTTTCCTGGAACTCACTTGGTAGCCCAGGCTGGCCTCGAACTCACAGAGATCCGCCTGCCTCTGCCTCCCGAGTGCTGGGATTAAAGGCGTGCGCCACCACCGCCCGGCTTATTCTATCATTTTTATGTATCCTTTTTTTTAAAAAAAAAAAAAAAACAAGAACCTTAAATCTAATCTCCTTTGCTTAGCCCTTTTCCTAACCTTTAACAACAACTTGTAACCAACCCTCCTAAATAGAATATAGAATTTCTACAAAGACACACATAAAGAAAATTTTACAGCATACTGTTTTGGAATATATACAAGTATAGTTAAGTTAAACTATAAAAATAAATACTTACCAATGGAAGTTCAGGGTAGAATGAAAAAGACTGTGAAAATTTCTTATAGGGTTATATATTTTATTAGTAACTGTAAGTTTGGTGTTGAGTTCATAGATATTATTTGTATTATATTTCTTTGTAAAGAAATTATATTCCTGTAAATGAACATACATATTTGATATTAAAGAAGATGCATAAAACAATTATATAAATAAATCACCCAAACTCCAGATTTATATTGCTTCTTATTTGACATATATAACCACACAATAATCTTCATGTGTATTTCAATAGTTTTTTTAACTGATATATAAATACATAAAAATTATAGTCAAGTACCATGCCAAGTTTTTAATGCATGAATATAGTGTGTTATACTCAAATCAGTTTAAACAGGTCTATCTTCTCACACATACCATTTCTTTAGGCTTAAAACAACCAGAATTTTTCCTTGTAGACTTCTAAATGCATGCTATTGGTATCTGTAGCCACTCCACAGTGCAAAACAGCACACCAGAAGTTATTTCAAATGATCCTAAAAGTCACAACAAGAATAATATTCAAGGTGTCACACAGCATGTGTCATGTCTCACAGGGAAGGAATTTGCAATCATTTCTGGATAAAAATGCATTAGAGAGAAACAGGAACAAGGAGGTCTGCTAAGTCTTCCCAGGCTCAGGGAAACAGCTGGTGTTACAAAAATTTTCCTGTTTTTCCTCTTGGGAATGGAGATGTTGACCATATATATTTTTTCTGGACTAAAAATAAATAATCACTCTATGTTCCAACTGAGAATTAGTCTAGCAAGTCCTGAAGAAATCCAACTGCATGTCTAGGAGAGGGAATGAGAAGTGTCACTATTTCTTAATATGTTTTCATGAGGCAGCATATTGATAGGGTATTAGGATTCACACATAAGTCAAAGAAAAATTAAACCTTAGTTAAGGAGTACAGCTGAAAAACAAGATCTTAGCAAAGGAGGAGAGACCAGATAAGGCTCCATGATAAACTGTGGTCAGTAACAGTCTTTAGCAAAGAGTAGTATATTGAAGGATAGTATTTAACACTTGGACATATACAAAATATTTCCTGGGGTTGGGGATTTAACTCAGTGGTAGAGCGCTTGCCTGGCAAGCACAAGGCCCTGGGTTCGGTCCTCAGATCTGAAAAAAAATATCTAAAACTGAAACTTTCAAAACATTTAAACAGGAAGCTAAACCCGATATGGGAATGATTCATTCTTCAAAGATCTTTTGTTCACCTAATACACCAGGGCTCTGTAATAGGCATTTAGAAATGAAGGTAAAAGATTTGAATGTGAGGGCCCATGAGAGAGAACAGTGAGTAGAGGAGCATGCTGCAAAACCTGAGAAATGGAGTTCAATGTGGTGGAAGGAGAGTGCCAGCTTCTGCAAATTGTCTTCTGACATCCATGTATCCTCCTCCTGCACACAAACAAATGAATTAATAAATGAATGCACTTAATTTTTAAATTTTGGTCTTGAAAATCAAAAGTACCTAGATGGTAGTAAATGGTGTATCCTGTGTGTCAGGAAAACACAAAAACACAGAGATGGAGCCAGTCAGGAGGAAGTAATTGTTTTGACATGAACACATTACATAGAACTGTTGTAAATTCACCTGGGATTTGAGGATGAGAAAATTCTTCCCTGAAAATAACTGGCTGTGGGAAAAATTCCCAAAGAACTTTAGATACCATGTGCCTTTAGCTGAGAGTTTATTTGTAAAAGTTTTTAAAGGAGCACTTAAAAGTATGACTGAAACTTAAGAAACTTCTAGAAAGTGTCTCCATATAGCATAGAAAGCACAGTATCTGAAATGAGATGACTTGGGACTTCCTCTTGGTCAAGTCATATTGGAAAATTGCTTACCACTTCTCAAGTACAGGAGAATTGGGCAGAATTTTTTAAAGAATTTTTTCCTTTTATTTTATTTTACAATACCATTCAGTTCTACATATCAGCCACGGGTTCCCCCGTTCTCCCCCTCCCACCCCTCCCCTTCCCCCCAAGCCACCCCCCATTCCCACCTCCTCCACGGCAAAGCCTCCCCTAAGGACTGCGATCAACCTGGTAGACTCAGTCCAGGCAGGTCCAGTCCCCTCCTCCCAGACTGAGTCAAGCGTCCCTGCATAAGCTCCAGGTTGCAAACAGCCAACTCATGCAATGAGCACAGGACTCGGTCCCACTGTCTATTTGCCTCCGAAACAGATCAAGCCAATCAACTGTCTCACCTATTCAGAGGGCCTGATCCAGCTGGGGGCCCATCAGCCTTTGGTTCACAGTTCATGTGTTTCCATTCGTTTGGCTATTTTTTTTAATAATTGAATAAAACTGAAATTTATTATAAGCCACAGTCATCCTAGGGACCTCCATGCTATATATATAGCCTTCATGGTTCTATGGTCTGATTGTTCTTTATTTTATATCTAGAATCTACTTATGAGTGAGTACATACCATGTCTTTCTGGGTTTGGGTTACTTCACTCAGGATGATTTTGTCTAGTTCCATCCATTTGCCTGCAAATTTCATGCTTTCATTATTTTGCTCTGCTGAGTAGTACTTCATTGTGTATATGTACCACATTTTTGAATCCATTCTTCCACTGACGGGCATCTAGGTTGTTTCCAGGTTCTGGCTATTACAAATAGTGCTGCTATGAACATAGCTGAGCATGTATCTTTATGGTATGAATCAGCATTCCTTGGGTATATGCCCAAGAGTGGGATGGCTTGTTCTTGAGGTAGTGTGATTCCTAATTTTCTGAGAAATCGCCATACTGATTTCCACAGTGGTTGTACAAGTTTACATTCCCACCAACAGTGGAGGAGTGTTCCCTTTGCTCCACATCCTCTCCAACATTGATTGTCATTGGTGTTTTTGATCGTAGCCATTCTGACAGGTGTAAGGTGGTATCTCAGAGTCGTTTTGATTTGCATTTCTCTGATGATTAAGGATGTTGAGCATTTCTTTAAATGTCTTTCAGCCATTTGTATTTCTTGTTTTGTGGATTCTCTGTTTAGCCCCTTTTTTAATTGGACTGTTCAGTATTTTGATGTCTAGTTTCTTGAGTTCTTTATATACTGTGGAGATCAATCCTCTATCAGATGTGGGGTTGGTGAAGATCTTTCCCCATTCTGTTGGCTGTCTTTTTGTCTTATTGACTGTGTCTTTTGCCCTGAAAAAGCTTCTCAGTTTCGAGAGGTCCCATTTATTAATTGTTGTGCTCAGGGTCTGTGCTGTTGGTGTTTTATTTAGGAAATGGTCTCCGGTGCCAATGCGTTCAAGAGTGCTTCCTACTTTCTTTTCTATTAAGTTTAGTGTAACTGGATTTATGTTCAGGTCTTTGATCCACTTGGACTTCAGTTTTGTGCATGGTGACAGATATGAATCTATTTGTAAACTTTTACATATTGAGATCCAGTTATGCCAGCACCATTTGTTGAAGATACTTTCTTTTTTCCATTGTATAGTTTTGGCTCCTTTGTCAAAAACCAGGTGTTCATATGTGCATGGATTAATGTCAGGGTCTTCAATTCTATTCCATTGGTCCGTATGTCAGTTTTTATACCAGTACCAAGCTGTTTTTATTACTATAGCTCTATAGTAGACTTTGAGGTCAGGGATGGTGATGCCTCCAAAGGTTGCTTTATCATATAGGATTCTTTTAGCTGTCCCGGGTCTTTTGTTTTTCCATATGAACTTGAGTATTTTTCTTTCCAAGTCTGTGAAGAATTGTGTTGGGATTTTGATGGGGATTGCATTGAATCTGTAGATTGCTTTTGGTAAGATTGCCGTTTTTACTATGTTAATCCTACCTATCCAAGAACATGGGAGATTCTTCCATTTTCTGATATCTTCTTCAATTTCTTTCTTTAGAGATTTAAAGTTCTTATCCAAAAGGTCCTTCACTTGTTTACTTAGAATTATCACAAGGTATTTTATATTATTTGTGGCTATTGTAAAGGGTGATGTTTCTCTGACTTCTTTCTCAGCCCTTTTATTATTTGTGTATAGGAGGGCTACTGGTTTTTTTTGAGTTGATCTTGTATCCTGGCACTTTACTGAAGGAGTTTATCAGCTGTAGGAGTTCCCTGGTAGAGTTTTTGGGGTCACTTATGTATACTATCATATCATCTGCAAATAGTGAAAGTTTGACTTCTTCCTTTCCAATTTATATCCCTTTGATCTCCTTTTGTTGTCTTATTGCTATAGCTAGAACTTCTAGTACTATATTGAATAAATATGGGGAGAGTGGACAGCCTTGTCTTGTTCCTGAATTTAGTGGTATCACTTTGAGTTTCTCTCCATTTAATTTGATGTTTGCTGTTGGCTTGCTATAAATTGCCTTTATTATGTTCCTTGTATTCCTGAACTTTCTAAGACCTTTATCATGAAGGGGTGTTGGATTTTGTCAAAGGCTTTTTCAGCATCTAATGAGATGATCATGTGGTTTTTTTCTTTGAGTTTGTTTATATGGTGTATTACATTGACTGATTTCCGTATGTTGAACCATCCTTGCATCCCTGGGATGAATCCTACTTGGTCGTAATTGATAATTGTTTTTATTTGTTTTTATGTATTCTTGGATTCGGTTTGCCAATATTTTGTTGAGTATTTTTGCATCAATATTCATGAGGGATATTGGTCTGTAGTTCTCTTTCTTTGTTGCATCTTTGTGTGGTTTGGGTATCAGGGTAATTGTAGCCTCATAAAAAGAGTTTGGTAGTGTTCCTTCCATTTCTATTGTATGGAACACTTTGAAGAGTATTGGTATTAGTTCTTCTTTGAAAGTCTGGTAGAATTCTGCACTGAAACCATCTGGTCCTGGGCTTTTTTTGGTTGGGAGACTTTTGATGACTATTTCTATTTCTTTAGGGGTTATTGGTCTATTTATATGGTTTATCTGGTCTTGATTTAATTTTGGTATGTGGTATTTATCCAGAAAATTGTCCATTTCTTCCTGGTTTTCCATTTTTGTGGAGTACAGGTTTTTGAAGTATGATCTGATGATTCTCAGGATTTCCCCATTGTCTGTTGTTATATGTCCCTTTTCATTTCTGATTTTGTTAAGTTGGGTGCTCTCGCTTTGCCTTTTGGTTAATTTGGCTAGGGGTTTGTCTATCTTGTTGATTTTTTCAAAGAACCAACTCTTTGTTTTATTGATTTTTTTGTATTGTTCTCTTGTTTTCTATTTCATTGATTTCAGCCCTCAATTTGATTATTTCCTGGCATCTATTTCTCCTGGGAGAGTTTGTTTCTTTTTGTTCTAGAGCTTTCAGTTGTGGTGTTAATTCATTGGTATGGGATTGCTCCATCTTCTTTATGTGTGCATTTAGAGCTATGAATTTTCCTCTTAGCACTGCTTTCATGGTGTCCCATAAGTTTGGGTATGTTGTACTTTCATTTTCATTGAATTCTAGGAAATCTTTAATTTCTTTCTTTATTTCTTCCTTGACCCATTGATGTTTCAGGTGGGCATTATTCAGTTTCCATGAGTTTGTGGGTTTTCTATAATTTTTGTTGTTGTTGAGGTCTAACTTTAAGGCATGGTAGTCTGATAAGATACAGGAGGTTATTCCAATTTTTTTGTATCTGTTGAGATTTGTTTTGTGGCCAAGCATGTGGTCAATTCTTGAGAAGGTTCCATGGGGTGCTGAGAAGAAGGTATATTCTTTTGTGTTAGGATGAAATGTTCTGTAGATATCTATTAAGTCCATTTGAGTCATAACATCTGTTAGGTCCTTTATTTCTTTGTTAAGTTTCAGTCTGGTAGATTTGTCTTTTGGTGGGAGTGGTGTGCTAAAATCTCCCACTACTAATGTGTGGGGTTTGATGTGAATTTTAAACTTTAGTAGTGTTTCTTTTATGAATTTGGGTGCTTTTGTATTTGGAGCATAAATGTTTAGAATCGACACTTCATCTTGGTGGATTTTTCCTGTGATAAATATGTAATGTCCATCCTGATGTCTTTTGATTGATTTTAATTTGAGGAATAATTTATTTTTAAAGAGGAATAATTCAAACTTTGCTTATGCTCTATCACTACAACATTGAGATGAATATTAGCTTTTCTCTTTAAGCACTACAAAGGAAGACTGGAGAGCAATGTAGATATCTGCTGAATAGCCAGGTAAAGATGTATTTCCAGACCTTCAAGACTGAGAGTGGACAGAAAACTTATGAATGGTGGTGAATTGAGTGTGTTGAAATGTTAGTAAACTGTGTCATTAAAGGACACAGAGAAAGGGGTGGTGGTATAAAGGTCAGCAAAACATACTTTATTTGAAACCTATTGATTTGGAACATAATAATAGCCATAATGTGTGTGTGTGGCAGGTGAAGAAGGTATTCATTTTCTCAAACCAGTCATTCGCCAAAGGTCTTCAGAGACAGAAATATGGAAGTCCCAAACCACAGGGTAGGCACAGAGAATAGAAGATTAAGAGAGATAAAGAAGCAAGAGAATAATAAAGTTATAATATAAGAAATGTTCTAGATAATAAGAGAAATCAAAATGAGTTTAGAGTAGAATTGGAGCAGCACTGAAAAACAGAATCCAGTGGTTTAGATTCTGGGGTTTCAAAGTCCAGGGAAGAACACCCTATAAAACATGGCAGACTGAGCAACACTAAATGAAGGATTTATGAGAAGTCATTTAACTAGAAGGTAGCTGAAGAAGAACTTTGTGTTTCCTAGTTCATGGACTGTGTGGTTAAGTGGACACAGTGGAAGCAGTGTCCATGGAAGAGGCACATTACAAAGATATTAGAGTTCAATTTCCTGTGTGCACTAAGTGCAGAGCATGCTCAGAGAGGTTGGTGATGGAACACTGCCTCGGGTGATTGGAGAGTGGTTTCTTGGTTGCTGCAAACTATGGCAGTTACCTATTTCCAGATACATTTCATCTCAGTACCTTCCTAGTCTCTGCTGTGGACTCATTTGAGATTATTTAACATAGAACCAAACAAGGCTGCACTGTTCATAACATTTCTGTTTCCTGTATTTTGTTGTGTTTATTTTCATTAACATTTATTCTCAAAGTCCAAAAGGTACCATCGGTGTCCTACAGCTAGACAACCAGCATCCCAGGAAACGTGATCTGAGCCAACAAAACTAGAGAAAGTAATAAACACACACACACACACACACACACACACACACACACACACACACACACCAAGGAGACATTGGATGTGAGCTCTGTGCTCAGGTAAAATTGTAAGTAAGATTTTTTTGCAATGTACCTAGCAAAGGGGACAGAGCATGGTTTGTGATGAATACAGATAGGAAGGAAACCTCTGTCCCTGCCCTCAGATCACAATTTGTTAAAAGAATAAAGTAAAGATATCTTATATATTTGTCTCCCTTTTTAGACAAAAAACTCTGTGTAATAATGGCAATTTTATACATCTTTGCATTTTTAACACAGAAGCTAGTAACAGATGAGCAATTCCTCTGATTATTCATTCTACTTTCATACTATTTGAAAAGCACTAGAAGAGTGACCCACCATCCTAATCCCTGTTTGATATGAAGGCACAGATCAAGTAAAGATAAAGACATCATTACTTTAGGGCAACAGCTATATTTTAGAGTTTTCTATCCAACTGGAAGTAAGACTCTATTTACCTTGCAACATATTCCTAATCTTTGTATGGGCTTTAGAAGGCATCAGCCACCAAGTGTTGAGTCCTCAGCATTAAAGAAACTCCTTATGTTTTTAACTTTAGATACACGTAATCCTTCATACAGGATCATCTCCTGGCTCCAATGTTAAATGCAATGCTTCCAGTGTTTTCTCATCTGGAAGCAGCTTATAATGTACATATGAGACTTGTGATAGCAGAGTTGATTATCTCCTTTCCTGGTGTCTTATCTACATGGAGTAATTATCACATCATATCAACACTAATTGTTTGCCACTTTGTTAAACTAATGCCCTTCTCATTCTATCCTCAAAATGAAAAACAATATAGGAAAAACCTTCCAATTAAGACTTTCAGGAGATTGTTCCAGGATTGTACCTGTTTCCACAGAGCCGGGAAAAGGAAACTAAAAGACCACAGACTTGCCAGGTGCAAGCTTGGTGAAACACATTTCAATACTGGGAAATACAGGAGAGAATATGCTATATACTTGTGGCCACCTGAACTACAGTCAGAGTCATGATTCTGCACATATTAATCAAGGTTCCTAGCCTTTGTTTCTTTCCCACCTCAAATGTTTTGTTTTGTTTTTTGGATTTTCATATATAACTATCATATTTACATCATTTCACCCCTACCTCTCCTCTTCCATCTCCTCCCCTCCCGTCCCCCTACTACTACCTCTCAAATTCGTGACTTCTTCTTTATTCTCTCTCTCTCTCTCTCTCTCTCTCTCTCTCTCTCTCTCTCTCTCTCTCTCTCTCTCTCTTTCTCTCATGCTCGCTCGCATGTGTGTGTGAATGTGTGTGTCATTCCTCATGGAATTTGTATGTATCAAGAGTGTCACAATCATTGGTGAGGTCCATTTGTCATTTGCTCCCTTTTACAGTTGTAGAAGACAGGTGATGGATTTTTACACACATATTTTCCTCACTTAGAGGACATATTTTCAGTAGAAAGAGGCATCAACTGTAGAAAAGTCATCTTTAGTATTTTTGATACATTTACATCTTGAAAAGGCCGCTGATCAAATTAAGCTAAATTGTAAAATCAGGTGAAAGCTTTTTGAAAGGTTATCTTTTTTTTTTACATTTGTTTTATTAGGAAACTTTTTTCATTCATTTTACACACCAATCAAAGATCCACCTCTTCCCTCCTCCCTATCCCCCAGCCTTCTCGCTAACCCATCCCCAAGTCCTCCCTATAAGAAGGCAAGGCCTCCCATGGGGAGGCACATCCCATAGAGGCAAGTCCAAGCGCTTCCCCCTGCCTCAAGGCTGCACAAGGTGTCCCATCATAGGTAGTGGGCTCCAAAAAGCCCCCTTATGCACCAGGGATGGAGTCTAAGGGCCCCCCAAGCAGATCAAGCTACACAATTGTCTCACCATGCCTAGTCCAGTCCCATGCAGGCTCCACAGCCATTGATCCAACTTTCATGAGTTTCCATTAGTTTGGTTTGATCGTCTCTGTAGGTTTCCCCATCATGATCCTGATGTACTTGCTCATAGAATCCCTCCTCTCTCTCTCCTACTGCATTCCTGGAGCTCTGCCTGGTGTTTGATGTGGATCTCTGCATCTGCCACGATCAGTCATTGGAGAAAAGTTCTGTGATGACAGCTAGCATATTCACTGATCAGTTCAGTTCAGGCACCCTCTCCACTATTTCTAATAATCCAAACTAGGGGCATCCTTGAGGTTTCCTAGCAACTTCCCTAGTGCCAGGTTTCTCTCTATGCCCATGATATCTCCCTCCAACATGGTATCTCTCTCATTGCTTTCCCATTCTATCCCTGTTCCAGATCGACCATCCCATTTCCTTATGTTCTCATCCCCCATCCCCTAACCTCCACTGCTCACCCCTCACCGCCAGTTCACTCATGGAGATCTCATCTATTTCCCCTTCCCAGGGCAATCCATGCATCCCTCTTTGGATCTCCCTTGTTAGCTAGCTTCTCTGGAGTTGTGGATTGTTAAGAAAATGTGGCAAATATACACATCAGGCTCTCTGTTTAACAGGTTATAACTAACATAAGAAAAACTATATACAAAAGTACAATAACTATATACTATATATACAAGTAATAAATACCTAAACAATGTCTAGTCCACTTGTATTTGACAAATTCAGAGAAAATAATTCCATTATCTACCTTATTTTGCTAAATCCAAAATGTGCCTAATTCACTTTCAATCCTAACTAATCTTCAGCTATAACTAACTAATCTTCAACTATAACTAACTAATCTTCAACTCCCTCAGAGACCCAAGAAGGAAATAATATTACCTAATAAAAAATAAAAACAGGAAGTGCATGCAAGCAGCTTCCAAAAAAAAATATGAGTTGACAGAAACAGCCAGCTGCCTGGACAGTCACCTGAGGTTTCTCCACAGGGTTTGGGGCATCATCTTCAGTCTATAGGCTTACCTTATCTGACGGACTCATTTGTGAAGTAGGAGGTACACAAGGCCAACAGTTCAACCTCACATTGGGTGAGAGCAGTCCATGTACCAAGAAACACCTGAATTCCACTAGTGTCCTGTCATGATTCAGGTTTTTAAATTCTGGAAATTGTTGATGTCCATTCTTCTTCTTCTTCTTCTTCTTCTTCTTCTTCTTCTTCTTCTTCTTCTTCTTCTTCTTCTTCTTCTTCTTCTTCTTCTTCTTCTTCCTCTCTCTCTCTCTCTCTCTCTCTCTCTCTCTCTCTCTCTCTCTCTCTGGCTTCATCTCAGAATCCCGTTCTTCTCCACGTCCCTCTATTAAATGCCAGTCTACTATTGAGAGGTGTGAGCTTAGTTGCTCTTCAAGAATAACTGTTTTATCTGCTGTTCCACTGCACATCAGAAGTCATCGGTTCACTGCCAGTTCAGCTGCCTTCAAAGAAAGAGGCACTGTACCTTTTCCGGATTATAAAGGCCACTTCAGGGATGGTGCCATATTGTCCTGGCCTCAGAAGATGCCTTTTGTTAAAGCCACAACCACACTTGTTTTGGCAAGAATCGGCAGTCCTTTGTTTCATGTCCTGTCTGTCCATTTTGTCCTGTTTGTCAGCAGTCGATTTGAGGATACTTTGTTGTCCAGTGGCTAGCTTTTGCCACAATGAAAGTTAACTCCATATGCAGTTTCTTCAATGCCCATATTTTCTCTGAAGTAGATTGGTACTGCCAGGAGCCGACATGTCTCATAGTCATAACAAAAAGAAAATTTTTATAAGTTATTAAAACATTTTAAATGCCATATTCTGTAGATCTCTGAAGGGTTTGAAGATGATCTGTCTATCTAAAATATATCTGCTCAATCTTGAAAACATACCTAATATGACTACAAGTTTGATTGCAATGTCTAACTACTAACTTTCATTTCTTTATATCCTAATAGTTGGTAATAATAACATTCAAGGATCAGCAAATTGCATTACATTGTTAAATGAACAGTATGAGTACAATATCTTGAACAAGATTAGAAATATATATTTAGCATTTTCTAACAATATCAATCTCAATATATATAATTTGTATACAATATACAAAAATCCAATCCAATGTAAAGTATTTAAAACTAGTAATTGTCTTTTAAAAGTAGATTCAACAATTTATCTTTTTATCTATATCTTCTTTTTATTGTTTGAGTAGATTCAATAATCTACTCTCTATTCTATCATTTTTATGTATCCTTTTTTTTTTAAACAAGAACCTTAAATCTACTGTCCTTTGCTTAGCCCTTTTCCTAACCTTTAACAACAACTTGTAACCAACCCTCCTAAATAGAATATAGAATTTCTACAAAGACACACATAAAGAAAATTTTACAGCATACTGTTTTGGAATATATACAAGTATAGTTAAGTTAAACTATGAAAATAAATACTTACCGATGGAAGTTCAGGGTAGAATGAAAAAGACTGTGATAATTTCTTATAACCACCCGCCCTACACCACCTCTTTGGGAATGTGGGCATTGAATTCTTAAAATTGCTTCCTGCTGGGTATGGGCGAAGGTATCTTTATCCTGAAAAGAAAAATTTTGGGTTAATCGTCAAATTCTAGGGAAGGTAACTGCATACAGATACACACACACACACACACACACACACACACACACGCACACACACACACACACACACACACACATTCATGAGCCCCACTCCCTCTGCTTCACTGCTTGACAGAGTGTCATTGCTACTGCTTTGGTGGGTCTGGTGGACTAAGGGAGCTGCCACTCTTCTGATAGCCAGGTGCATACTTCCCTATGGTTGTCATGGCAGCCTGGAGAATGAAACACAAAACCTCCCCCAGCTGGCAGTTCTGACAGCCTTCACAGATAATAGGATGGCTCTGGTTAGCAACTGGGACTTAGGACTTTTTTCATGGCAACAGAACAAAAGCCTGAACAGCTAATAACCTACTCAGCAGCTCCACCCCACTCAGCAGGCCACTGGCACAGAAGGAACTTGAAGATCCACAAGAATTTTCCAGCCTGTTCCTCTTTTCCTTGCAGCATCAAGAGAAATGGGGAAAGAGGATGGTGAAACAGCACTAATGGAGAACACCCTAGAAGTATTCCCTAATTCTCTTTGATGTCTCTCTCCTGATAGGTTCCCTCCAATTCTCTTTGGAGGAAGACTCCTGAAGTAGACTTCGGAGTCTACCTCCAGCCAGTTTGTGAGGGTCTGGCTCCCAGAATCTGGATTAGAGAGTGGAAAATATTCTTAAGATTCCTCCAGAGACTACCCCACTGGGGAATGAGCACAGGCTGAGGGCGGGGGAGACTTGTCACAGCTCCTGTTGGAGACCTGATGCTTCAGCAGCAAGAAAGGGCCTTAGAAGCCTGCCAAATGCTCCCAGTTCTCTCTGTGTTGGAGAGGCACTCCTGAAGTTTGAATTATTCTCTTTTGTAGGAAGTAACAGATGTTACCCTCATCTGTTTACCCTTTCTAGGCTGCCAACTCCATTCTTGGAGCACTGTCAAGACAAGAACTTGAGATAAGAGGATTGGCCTCACCCTCTCCAGGATCCTTGTGGCTAATCCTGGCCATGTACCTGAGTATGGTGGTATACTCTTGAGACTTCACTGTGGAACTAGGACTCTTGTCCCATCAGCCTGGCTGAGGCAGTTTTAAAACCATGTAACACACTTGCTCTCTTCTACTCAGTACTCTCAATGACTATTAACCAATTAATTACCCATCTTGACCCCTACCTCACACCATATTCATTAGATCTAGGTGCTTTGTATCCTTGCATAGGGAAAGTGAATAACCACCATTCCTGGAGAAAAATGGTGGAACATATCTATTTGAACTTGGTGTGAGAACAAAAGCAGCCAAGACACAGCGTGTACCATGAAACTAAATATTGATATAATATACTTGAATTACAAGAACTTCTCTTGAAAACATCTTTTAAAAAGCTAAGAAGCAAGCCATCTTTTAGCAAATAATATTTGTCATACATATATTTGACAAAGAATTCATCTTTACAATATTTACAGTATATATGAAGGACAAAAAGACAGAAATCTCAATTAAAAGTGGAAGCAAACTAGTATAAAATGGGCACAGAGACATCACAAAACATGGCACCTAGTTCTCCAAAACCATTGCAATTTGCTAATCAGTTCTGTTGGGTTTTTTGGTAAGAATTTTAATTATTTTTATTTTATGTGTAGAAATGTTTTGCCTGAATGTATGTATGTATACCACATGCATGTCTGGTACCTGTAGATGTCAGAAAAGGGCATCTGATCTTCTGACACTGGAGTAAAGGATGATTGTAAACTAACCAGTAAAGTGCTGAGATTTGAACCCAGGTCCTCTGCAAGAGCAGCAAGTGCTCTCACCAATTGAAGCATTGCTCCAGCCCCTCCCCAGTATTAGTTCTTATGGATTTGGCACACCAAATCAAAATGAAGTAACTCTTTTCATCAAGGTTCTAAAAGTTGTGGATGTAACAGAAGTCATCTGTCATTGTTAGTGTTGGAACATATATATAAATGATAGGTTCTACTAAAAATTCAACTATACCAAATATTTTAATTTTCTCATAACCTTGGTGTTGTCAACAGACATCTGCACAGGGTTAAAAGTGTCAGAGGCACTTCTTCTTAAGCAAATAAGAGTTATCAAGATGTTTCAGCTACAACTCAGTACACTATGTAATTCCATGCTACCATCACCAACCACTTCATGCACCTAGGCCAATGGTATCGTCTTCAGATGGTGTACTATTAGAGACTTCTGTATGCTGAAGACTGCTTCCCCAAGACCTGCATGCTTCCCACTCAATGAATATCTTTAAAAGACACCTGGAGTGTTCATGGAGACTCTACCCACAACAGGCTAACTAAATGAATATTGGGAAATAGAACTGGATCCCAATTTGATGTGGATAATTCAAAGGGAATAGAAGTTCTTAGATGGTCATGCACTCTACATGCAGAGGAAGCATCAAACAGACACAGACCTGAGCCAGTTTTACAATTAGTCCTGAGCTCTGAGAGATAACCCCATTTCCTTCTAAATCTCTGTTTCATAACCAACTCGATAGCTTGTCTCCATCACTGGTACCCAGGAATCTTGATTACCATTCCCAGAATCTTTTTTCTCCACTGTTAAAATATAAACCAGAGAATCATCCAGCCCTACTCCATCTGTAAACCCCACACAATTTCACATTTCTTTTATGTGAGGGGAAATGGATTCAAGTTTTGAACAGTGACTCATATATTTTGAAGAGTTTGCCTATGAAATATGAAAGTCACCTGTTCTGTTTTTACTGTTATTTCTGCTTTCCCTTTGCAACAAGTCCAAGTAATTTTTTTCCAGTTTGTAAATGACCTAAGAGGTAGTTGATGCTTCATCTTCATTCTGATAGCACATGCTGGGCAGAACCAGGGTCTGTCTGGCTCCAAAAATGCTTTCTAAATGTTGTCAAAATATTTTTAAAGGGAAACAAGTACAGTAGAAAGTAATTCTGATTTTATTTAGGATGTCATTCCACTTTCTCCCCTTTAGCTTCAATATGTTAAATTTTTCAAAATATGAAGTTTGTGTTTATGTTTGACTTTATTTGTTGTTTTGTTCTAAATGGCAAGTACTAATTTCTTCACAGATTAGCCATGACTTTCTAAGGTTAGTTGAGTTCACTGGTTACTTATGTCCCACTTAGTAAATTTAGCTACAAGACTGCTCTTTTTTTTCTGTTTGTTTCCTGATATTTTCTATACATTTGCATGGGCCATTGCTGAGATCCATGAAGTTGCCTTCTCCTACAGCTTTTCCACTGGGTAACTGGGAAGCTGGTTGAATCATGATTTTTGGCATAAGCCACCAAGGTGGCCAAGGCTGAGCATAGACATGTGTACCCATTTGAAATATTTATTACATTTTATGATTTTCATTTGTTTCCTGCTCCTGTGAGATTACTAGTTTTGTTTTTTTTTTTTGGAATATGAAAGTATACAGTGGCTTTCCAAAGATGAAGTCATTTCAGATTTTTGGTAAAACTAATTCTAAAAGTTTTTCAGCAGCACATTGGTCTAAAAAGAACATCATGTTGAACACAGAGGGCTATCATCAGCTCCTGTTGATAGGACCTGAGCAAATACAGAGTTCCTGAAAGGGTTTTCAAAAAACTTACTAGTAAAAGACTCCTGAATGAAATCTCTTTATGAAAACAAAGTAAAGTAAAACCCATGTATTTCATTCACTCAGAGTTTTGTAAATATCTTTACTAATTTATTTATTTACTTTATGACACTGAGACTTGTGTAGTTAAGGCTGGCTTCTACCTCAATATTTAGCTCATTACTCTGATTCACCTGTCTGCACCTCCTGAGTGCTGGGATTGCGGGACTCCATAAAGCTCAGTTTATGCTGTGCTGTAGATAGACCCCAGGGCTTCATGCAAGTCAAGCCTCCTGCCAACTAAACTACATCCTCAGCCCCTGCATCTGTCTTTAATACCTGCTACTTCAGTTCTAGTATTAGAGCTGTCTGTCTACAGCACTCCCTAAACCTCATTCCAGGAGGTAGCTCTTTGGAACCTCCTTGCTATCACACAGTGTGTTATTTTTACAGATTTGTGTAGAGAGGCAATAAAGTTAAATTTTATGTTTTCACTACATAAACTAGTTTCTTACAAGTAGTTATGACATTAAGTAAAACACACAGCTAGAAAACAGAAACTCTCTATATATTCACATTCTTGCTTCCCAAAGTACACCATGAACACTTCTGACCCAACTATAGTCCCCACGGAGACTATAGTTATAATTCATATGCTTCAAATTTGCTACGTATTCTCACCTACAAATAAATTCAAACCAAAAGAAGCAGCTAGGCAGTAGACAGGTTGAGTAACCTGGCTATAATCAGTTCACAAATGTATGTATAGTAATTCATCATGTTGCATGTTTTAAATACATACAAACTTGCTTGGCAATTCTATCTCCATAAAGCTAGCACCTCATAAAAAATTAAACTCCACTAAAAGTAGTTAATACAAAATAAGCCTATAGATACAACAAATATACTTTTTAAAAAAGCCAACAGTACTTTTAAAATATTTAGCAATATATAGAACATCTTTGCTCTATATAAACTGTGGTCTTTTTTCAATATTATACTTTGAAAATGTACATTTTCTTGGTCTTATTCACTACTTATTGTCCTTTATTTCCTCCTCTTTCCCTAGAGTTTTCTTGTCAATTACCATGTGTTTATTCTTCAAAAGATACTCATAAAATCATTGTTCTTTATAGTCTCTTTCCCTAGAGTTCTCATGTCAATTACCATGTGTTTATTCTACAAAAGAGATATTGATACAATTTTGTCAAGTCTGAACTTTTAGTACGAGAGAGAAAGGTATACACAAGCATACATGCGTGCACGCACGCACGCGCGCACATACACACACACACACAAGTACTCATGTAGAGAGATGATTCTCTCCTTATCTAGATAAGACATATTCTAAGAGACCCAGTGGATGCCAGAGCCTTCAGTACTACTGAAACTTCGATGTACTGTTTGTCTTTATTTGCATAAGTTAGGTGAGAATAATAATAACTAATAAAAGAATTAGTATAACAATATACTATAATAAAAGTTATTTAATATTCATGAATTGTTTTTAGCTGGAGTCTTCTAACTACTATTTTCAGACCACAGTCCATTATGGGTCAATGAAACTACCATAAGTGAAAACACAGATAATAGATAACTATTCCTGTTTAGAGTGCATTTTACTTACTCTTATGAATGCTTTGATTGTCACAGGGAATTCCATCTTATTTCCCCTATCTAAGCATGGAGTGTATTATTTCTTTTCCCTCATTGCCTGCCAACAGTTATCAGGTCAATACTACATGAAAGTGAGGCAGACATCTTCAATGAGGCACATACTCAAGAGGGAGAGTCTCATATCTCCATACTGAAGAGGGCTGAAGAGGTTTGGTAGATAACACATTATTAGATTAAGGGAGTCCTCTTCTGTTCCCAGTTCACTTGTTCTTAATATGATTCTCTATAGAAATAGCATTCAATACTTTATTCTGTTAGATAATAGTCTGTACTTATGGACTTTTCAGTGCTAAACTATTTAGATTCTGTACATGCACAGCTTGGGGTCTTGTCTGGCACCTTACGTCATCAGCGGGCAACTGTGTCCCTGCCTTAAAAGGCCACACACGGACCCCCACGTGCTCTCTCTGTGCTTCTCTTCCTGTGTTTCCTCTCTCTGTCCCCGCTCTGTTCCCTCTGCCAGACCTGGCTCCTCCCCCACCCCTTTCCCTCCATCAAAGCTCTAAAAACTAATATTGGGTTCTGTTGTGGCCGTGACTCTTCCGTTGACCCACCAGCACCATTTCATACTTTCAAAACTAACCTCTGCAAGGTTTCTTGATATGTCAGTAGACCGTGACACATTATCCATGTAGGCAATCTTGAATATGATTTGTTAGAGTGTCGTCTGAGATTTGTGCCTGTATCCATGAGAAACACTTTGTACCATCTACTTTTCAGATTTCATGATCAAGTCATGCAAACCTCAAATACAAACTCTATATGCTTCTTCTTTATGTATTGTACTTTCTAAAGATAGATCTCTGGTTCCTATGCCCTATTCCTTCTTAGCTTCTGTAATGTTTAATCTAATATGTTCCCACTTTCAACCATGTCATCGCTTTTCAAATTTCTGTTTGACAATATGAGTGCATTTGGGGTCTTTCCTGTGGTTATTCATATTCTTTATGCTGTTCATGCTTCTAAATATATCATTAGGAAATTATCACTAATTCAAATTAAATCTATTCTGTAATTCTTGTAGTTTATAACCTTAGTGGATTAAAAGACAATAAAGTCACTTGTGTCATAAGGAAAGACAACTAGTAATCTTTTTTCATGTAAAAATGATGTTACTTTTAATAAAATGGAAATCTAAGTTATTTGAGGCCCCACTCTTCTGTTAATAATCATCTATTGTCTATGTCTATATAATAATCATATATTGTCCTTTCCAATATGAGATTGTCTTCATTAGTGTACTATTGCTGTGATGAAACACCATGACCAGAACAACATAGGGAGGATGGGATTTATTCAGCTTAAGCTTCCACATCTCAATTCATCATCACAGGAAGTAAGGACAGGAACTCAAACAGAGCAGGAACTTGGAAACAGGAGCTGATGCAGCAGCTATGGAGGAGTGTTGTTTAGACTGCTCCTCATGGCTTGCTCAGCCTGCTTTCTTATAGAACCCAGGACCACCAGCCCAGGTATGGCACACCCACTGTGGGCTGGGCCTGTCCCCATCAATAACCAATAAAACATGTAGGCTTGCCTACAACCTGATTGTATAGAGATATTTTCTCAATTGAGATCTCCTCCTCTTTAATGACTCTAGTGTGCCAAGTTGAAGTAAAACTAGGCAGTACTGAGATAATACTTATCTTTATTCATTTACTAACAAAATAGAAAAAAGCAAGATAATTAGCTAAAATATAAACCACAGTCTACTATAGCAAATTGGTTTACACTGTACCTCAGTTGGAATGAAGTGGGTTTTCTTGACTTGAGAGCTGAACAGTGACAACTGTTCTGCCATATGAATGAAAGACCTGACCCAGCCCTATGTTCTTTAAGCCTGAGTTAGTTAACTAAAGTTACTAAAGTTATGCAGTGTTCTTGTAAGTCATTGAGTCCTACCCTTCTGTTCTCTAAGGGAGCCCCTGGACAGGAATGCAAGCATTTAGCAACTTCCCTGTTCCTGCTTTGAGTACAGGGTTCATTCTGCAAACTACATAGACTAAGCCTTCATGAATAAAGATGGCCAGGCAAATTCCCCCTGATGGCTGCACATGCATACACTTCCACTATGTCAGCTTTGAAGATATTTTGACTTATTTTCATCTGTTTGATAACTCTGTGGTAAATTTAACACATAAAAATTTGATCATGGAATTAGAGAATTCATTCTGCCAAACCTCTATTCTCATATCATTAGAATTTGCAGGTGTGTTTTTTTCCATCTTCTGACAGTTTCAGTTTTGTTTTGATTGAATTGTATATTTCCTTAAAGAATTTAAAGTGCATTCTGAATTTGATGAAACTCTGTGTCCTCCTAGATGGTAGACAGAAAAAAATTAAAGGTTTTTATTCTCAAATCATACCCTTGACTTTACACAGGACATTTATTTTTTTCTAAAGACTTAGCGTGTTTCATCTCAATGGTCCCACTGAGTAAGATTTTAAAGTAAACATCCCTATTTTATAAGGCCACATGATAAGTTGAAATAAACTTCTAGAATTTGAAGCTAATCTCTTCTGTAAGTTGGGATGCATTTTTACCACCTTAGTCTCTTGAAAGAGACAATGTTTTTCATATAACTAGGTAGGAAGGAGGGGGAGTAAAGGAGAAAGAAAACAGGGATTGGTTTCTAACTGGAACCTCTCAGGACACTGTGGCTGACATTGAAGGAAGGAACAGGTATTGTGAGAAAAATGATGAGACCCAAAATGTCAAAGCAAAAACTCTACACTCCTGTTGTATCTAGAGGCTTTCTAACATATATAGCCATAGCAATAAATAACTTTATCTTTAAATATTAAAGTAGATTTAAGTAGCCGTTTCAATAATTAGAATATTGTGGGTAGTCTAGAACATAACATATTTTTCAATTAAAAGTAAAGCATGGGACAGAGAGACAACTAAGCATGGTCTACTACTCTCTGAGTTCACTCTTGTTGGGTAGCTCAAGATTCCTACAACTCTAGCTTCAAAGGGACAGATGCCTTTGGTCTCTGCAGGTACCTGCATGCACACATCTTGTCCCAAGTACACACATATGCACAAAATTAAAAATAAAATAAATCCTAAAAAGAATAAAACACACCATTAGTATATCCATAGAAGACAGGCATTTTCTATCCAGATGCCAGGAATTCCTCTGCCAATATCTCCCTTTGTTTTTTTTTCCTAGAGGAGAAAGTAGCCATCTTGGCATAGAAAAGGGAAATTCTTTGATGATCAGAAAATGTCAGTACAGCACCGTATTCTCTGCTAGAGTTTAATACCATAAATACAAAGGCGGGTATTTGTTGTAGAAACCTACTTTTCCTTAGTAAAGTAACAACATGCCAGTGTTTACTTTGAATTAAACTATTCTAAATCTCAGTTCATGCTCCCACACTGTACATTACCACCAGAGGAGGCTTGCGTCCATTTAATTACACATTCTTCTGCTTTGAAATCTTAATTCTCTCAAGTAGCCACTTCGATGTGCTCCACCACCCACAGATCTTTCCTTACTTCTAATTCTTACTGCAATACACTTGGTATTTTATTTATTCTTCTAGCTTGCCACTCAGCATGGGGATCATTACTTTGCTTTCTAGCAACTAGAAATCAGAATTCACAGTAAATTATTCATTTTAATTTATAAAAACTTTTTAGAAATATACTACCTACATACCAAACATTTACCTTGGTACTAACTATCCATTCTTTCAAGGTGTGAAACTTACATGCTATTTTGAAATCTAAGAAAATATATATCAACACATGAAATAAGTTTATTTATATTATTCTTGAGCAATATTAAATAGAGTAACTAAAAATTATATCATGTATTTTCTTTATTTGCAAAATGCCTCCATAAAGAAGAATGGGGGTTCCTTTTTAAAATGATGTGGTAGCATTTTAATACATACTGTGCTTTATTTACTGGCTTGATATTTTGATAAAATACAATGAAAAATAAAAATTAAGAAAAAAAAGACTTATCTTGGTTTATGTGTCTATGGTGGTACAGTCTATCATATCTTAAAGACATAGTAGCAGGTTGGGAACCCCTGGCTGCAGAAGTGGAGAGCTAGAATCAGTACTAAGAAAACAGAGTAAACAGAGAGTTTGGCTTAGATATAAAGCTCAAAGCCTGCCCTTCATGACCTACAATCTTACTAAATATTGACACCAGCTGGGTCACCGACTATTTAAACACACCAGCCCTATGGGGACATTTCACATTTTCAAGCACAACATACTCTTTTGTCTTTGTTATAAGCCAAATTTTTTGTTTTGGTCGAATGCCCAACCAATATTATACCAAATAATTCTGAGGACAAGCTTCCTTAAGTGTCTGTAGACAGACAGAGTACTTTGTCTATCAAACCTTCACATCTACATGGGCAGTGTTTTGTTTAACTTTTGTTTGCTTTGAGAGAGGGTCTCACTTTGTAGCCCTTGCTGGTCTCTGTACCAGTGCAGTGTTAACCAGTCATGCAAGGACCATTTAGATTTTTGTTTTGTTTTGTTTTGTTTTTTTAACCATGTCTCTAGATGTCACCTCTGCTAGTTTCCAGTACACTCATACCTTTCAAGATCCATAGAAATAACACTTCCACCATCATATGAGCTAGGGGAGCCTTTCCTTCCTTGGGGCAATTCTAAAGCAGGGGAATGCATTTCTCATTTGAAAAATTGCATATGAAGCTCTTGTTATACAGCCTACTACCATCATTATACTCCAAGCACACTAACAGGTACACATTGTTTCAGACTATAAGACCAACCATTTTTATTTTCATCACAAAATTTGTAAGGAAATATGAATTGCCTCAGGTACATTATTACCTGATAATTTGACTGTTTTTGTTTAAAAATGTATTCAGAGTTTTTACTTACATTAGAATCCACTTCAATTCTCTCTTCAATTATATATTTCAAAGCCAGGCATTTTGGAGGAGCTCTTTTATGCTACTCTGAAGTTATTTTGAAGTATCTCTCCTCATGCTACTCTGCATTCCTATAAATCCAATCCTCAGATATGAAAATCCCATGAAAAGCCACCATTATATTTTCTGTAGAATGATACACAGTGAGAGGGTTGCTCATGGCTTCTTTAGAGGCTTGTTTTGTTTCCTCCCCTCTACTTACTGAACACCACAGTGTGGGTATCTATAGAACAGAGAGAATCTTTATAAAAAGAATTGTATGTTGCAGACTTTCTCAGAATCTTCTCTTTAGAAGATCTTCTGCCTTCCTGATGTAGCTTGTTTAGCATGGTTTGGCTATTTGTCCTCAAACTCTAACAGCAGGATTGGCTAGAGGGTATGGGTTGGGGGCAGCTACACAAAGGCTCATGTTTATCTTAATGTTCTGTTATGAGAGTTTTAAAATTCTTTTTTTAATTAATTAATTGATTAATTTTACATCCCGGCTGCAGTTTCCCCTTCATCCTCTTCTCCCAGTCCCTCCCTCTCCCCCTCTCTGTTTCTACTCCCCAATCCACTCCTTGTTTCTGTTGAGGAAAGGGCAAGTCTCCCATGAGTATCAACAAAACATGGTGTATGTTTTGGCACCCAACGGCTCGAGTTTCCACCTTAAACCTGAGAATATTTAATAACCAATTCTAAACAGAGCCAAAACCAGGTTCCTGCTTCTTGTCTCAAATGGGCAGCTAGACGCTGCAAAACGCAGGTTTGAACACTGGCGGGTTCCTGGCGTGTGCGTTTGACCGGCAGTATGGCAGAAATGAGGCATCTGCCAGCAGCACATTAATCTGTGCAGTAGATTTAGTCTTTACTAGTATTTAAAAAAAAAAAAAGAGGTTTCTGGGCTACACCCTGCTTTGATAAAAGCTTAGACCCACTATTTCTGAGACTTGATGACTCCCAGAGCTGGCGGAAAACATACCACTGCCCTGTTGGGAAGCTGAAGTGGTTGCAGCCACAGCACCTCTAGGCTCAAGGTAATATAAAAAATAAGCCATGTAAAGATGGCTACCACACAGAGAATCTGGATTATATTGTCTTTGATATTTGTAACTGAAGAAAAACATTTGATTGCAAAAGCTGTTGAGTTATGCCAAAATGTATATTTTAAAGGTACCTTGACTTCAAAATTTGGCTATAAGGATATGTTGCTTTTGAAAAGAGGCTCTGCTTTTGTTTCTACAGAAAGCCAGAGGCTATGGATTTGTTCCAGATTAAGATACATCAGGTTTGACCAGCCAAGACCCCCTGAAAGGTCTCTGATGACACCATGGCCCAGATGATCCAACATCCAGAATCGTTTCAAGGCAACTGGCTCAGACGATACAGTCTCACGGACTACTCCATGATCCTAAAATTTTCTTTGTGTCCCCATAAGATACAGTGCCCCCCTCTAGCAGGAAGTAGTAAGAGAAGCTACGCCCAAATTCCCAAATATACCAAGCTGGCTTTGGAGATGTATAAAAGTTAAAACCTTCCTTTTTAAAAAAAGAAAAGGGGAAGTGCTGTGGGATGGTCTGTATGTCAAACCTGTTGCTCTGATTGGTCAATAAATAAAACACTGATTGGCCAGGGGCCAGGCAGGAAGTAGGTGGGAGAAGGAGAGAGGAGAATTCTGGGAAGCAGAAGGCTGAGGCAGAGACACAGCCAGCTGCTGCCGCCGCCATGACCAGCAGCATGTGAAGACGCCGGTAAGCCACCAGCCATGTGGCAAAGTATAGATTTATGGAAATGGATAAATTTAAACTATAAGAACAGTTAGCAAAAAGCCTGCCACGGCCATACAGTTTGAAGCAATGTAAGTCTCTGTGTTTACTCGGTTGGGTCTGAGCGGTTGTGGGACTGGTGGGTGACAAAGATTTGTCCTGACTGTAGGCAAAGCAGGAAAACTCTAGCTACACAATTTGCAGTAAGACTAAGCACCTTCCCATGTATTAAGGCTGGGCAAGGAGACTCAATATGGTGAGTAGGGTCCAAAGATCCCAGTAAAAGACTCAGAGACAGCCTCTGACCCCTGCTCCCACTGTTAGGAGCCCCACAAAAGGACGAAGCTACACAACTGTAACATATGTGCAGAGTGCCTAGGTCAGTCCCATGCAGGCTCCCTGGTAGTTGGTTCTTAATACTTTAATCATCAAATGTATGGGGTTTTCTGATGGGGGAGCAACAAATCATCTTAGCAGTGGAATTTAATTATTTTAAAATAATTTAATTAATTATTAAAATACCACCTCTCCATCCTTAAATTTTAAATGTGGTATATAAGTCTCACTCAATAAATCAATAGACTTTTGACAATAGTGTATTATTTTGGAGGTGACCTTTGGTAACTCTACACTCTTTCACTCTTTCTCATAAACTCAACCCAGCACATCCCTTGAAGCAGTTTTCTCTGACTTGTTATATTTAGCATCAATTAGTGTCACTTTGCAAGCTATTTTCAAACACTCTGGGACTTTAAATTCTAATGTGTTAAACAAGCTTATTATCAGAGCAACTTCTCCAATAAGTTGCAAGCTGAGGAGTTAAAGTTTAGCTGCAAGAAAATGGGCATTCTAAGCAATGTGGAGATAGCCTTGGTTAGAGGCTTTTTACAGGGGAACATGGTTAGATGAACATGTTACACTGGATTTTAAAGGTTCCTATTAGAAATAATTTGCAAGCCTGATTAAAAGTTTGGAGGCATTTCACAAAGCAATTGTGGTCAGAAGTCTTTAAGCTAATTAATGTCTATAGAAAAGTTGTTCAAGCATTTTATCACATTGTTAATAATCATCTCCCCAAAGGGGCTGCTGATCATATCACACCACAAAGCTCAGTCTCATCACAGAACCTGATCCCTTCTCAAGATGATGAATCTCATATTAGTAGCCAATATCATTGTACATTTTGAATCAACCAAGTCAATTACCCAGCTAAACAACTGAAACTTGAATTATTTTGCCATGGTAAATTATCTGTAATGTTAATAATATTTAATGTACCGATGCACGCAGAATCCTCCTTAACACACAAAAACAATTTGACTCTCTAGTTTAAAAGTTTTCATAGGCAATTGCTCTCTCCATAGTAGAGGCAGTTATCCAATGGGAAGGCAATCATTCTGCTGACTAATGTTGTCTACGTATCAGGGTCTTGGCTAAGTTTGAGATTTGAGGCTTCATAGAAATGAGATTTTTTTTTTAAAATCATGGACTTTATTGGTCTTTTAAACTCACTATATTCCAATCCTCAGGTGAGGGTTGATCTCCTAGCACATATTATTCCCATCTTACATTTATGATTTATGATTACCTATCTACCAACGAATTTCTCAAAATCCCACTAAGACAAGGGGTAACTTTGTTAAATTACATTATTATGTTTCTTTGGCTCTTTTATATGTAATTACTTTCTGTCCACCTCTAAAGATGTATAGAAGCTAACCTTGTACAGCCTGTACATTCTGCAATACTTATTAATCTGCTTTGAGTTAGATTTGATTTTACTATAGTCCATCCTGCTGGTATTCATCATTGTTTGGCTATAGCAAAGGCATTGTATTAGGGGTCTTTCCTAGAGACCACAGATGGTAGAGAAATCTTTCATGGAGAGAAAGAGGCCAGGCAGCCAGATTCCTGGGTTTGGTGGCATGTATGACTGTAGCTGGAACTTTTCCTGTGTCCCACCTGGCCCGCAGTCAGGATAAATCTTTCCCACTCACATCCTCCAAGTAAACACACAGAGGGTTATATTAATTAAAACTGCTGGGCCATTAAATCAGGCTTATTACTGACTAGCTCTTACATTTAAACTCAGCCCATTTCTGTTAATCTATATGTCGCCACATTTTTCATGACTTTACCTGTGTGCCATTACATGCTACTCCCTGGACGGCAGACTGGCATCTCCTGACCCAGCCTTCCTCTTCCTAGAATTCTCCTTGTCTGCTAATCCTGCCTATACTTCCTGCCTTGCTACTGGCCAATCAGTGTTTTATTAAACCAGTGTACAAAAGCATTATCCCACAGAATTTCCCCTTTTCTGTTTAATTAAAAGGAAGGTTTTAACTTTAGCATAGTAAAATTACATGTAACAAACAGTTATCAAGCAAGAATTACAGTTACAATATCTAGTCTATTTGTATTTGGCAAAATTAAAGAAAATATTCTAACTGTCCTATGTTTGTGAGTCTAGAGTTTTATATCTAATTTATCTTTTATCATAACCAAGAAAAATTATAACTATCTAATCTTCAACTACATCAAAGACCCCAGAATGATGTAATATTACCTAAATAAATAAGAAGTGCATTGTAAGCAACTTCCAAAAATCTAGAATGACAGAGACAGCTGGCTGCCTGGACAGTCACCCAAAGTTCTTCTGCAATGTTGGGGCATCCATGTTTAGCCCACAGGCTTAGAGTCTCTCAGTCACTTCTCTCTGTGTCCTGTAGAATGTCTGTTTCTTTTGTGAAGCAGGAACATGAAGGACCATTTTGCCTTACAAAGTTCAGTGGTTACCTTCCTATGGGTCCTGCATGTCCAGTTGATACAACATTTTGTCAAGCTGTCCAGGAAAGAACAGTTTCTTACCCAAATGGTTATTTTTGCCAAAATGAAGATAAACTCCATGTGGAGTGTTTTCAATGCCCATCTTTCTCTTTGAAGTAAATCAGTGCTGCCAGGAACAGACATGTCTCACTGTTCCTTATATTTGGCTCTATGTTTTTTATTTAATAAGACTATTTAGAAATTCATCTACATATAACCTTGCAGTAATTTGGGCTGACCAGCTTCTTTTGGTTTCTGATCATTTTCCACTGTAAGAGTTCCTCATAGCTTTCCAAGAAGGTACCTTCATGTGTCATAGTCATATGTCATGTCACTCAAAGAATTCACCTTAAGTAGAAAATCATGATGCATTTGGAACTGGTAAAACTTGGATTTAGTGTTAAGTGTCATAACAGTTATACTTATGTATTTCTTTACATATCTGGCTAATTTGAGGGGCCACTTGAAATCATACAATACTAAGTATTTAAGACACTCCATTACTTTGATAAATAAGTAATGCAAACATGTTTAAAATTTGTAAGGCACATAACACATTACTGAAAATGAGTGTCCGTGTGCACTGGTATTAGAACATTATGTCTGTATTTTTTTCCAACAAGTATTACATAGTTAGATAATTTTGCTTTAATTACAGTCACATTTTTTATAAAAATAGAATGACTTTAGTACTGGTGTTTCTTTCATAAAGGAATTATAAATGCCAACATTATCAAAATAAGTTATCAAGGATGCTCTTACATTGAGAAAAACAATATCAAGAAGCCCACAGGCAGCTATGGAAATCCAAAACATAAGAAAATGTGTTGAAATCTCCTAGACTCATAATGAAATTAAAGATTATTTCATTTGCTTTGTAATTTCAGATGGTGGTAATTATTCCTAATTATCTTCATTCAGTTGAAAATTTGTCAGGGAAACAACTTTTGCATTGTTTGAGAACATATTTCAATTTTCATCTTTCCACGAAGGTCCATCTTTGTCACCTATGATGGCAAAGTTCTTCATATTCAGAAATGAATGCTGCAGAATGGTACAGGTTAACTGACATGTAACAGGCAAAATCTAAGTAATAGCAGCATAAAATATTTTAGTAAGATGATATCACTAACATTGAACATCGTCAGGTTCTTTCTTAGCTTTAAATTACATCTCAGAGGCTGTGATACATCAAGCACTTACTATCACTTAACTATACAATTTCTGATTTCAATTACACTTTTTTATTTGATCCAAGGTTTACATTCATAGCTTCATTCCTCAGCAGCTGAATGTATTAAAAATGGTAAATATTGGGTTTTATTTTGAAATTAGAGAAATTTTTAGCAAAACTCTCAAAACATGAATGTGCCACTCCCAAAAAGTAATTCATTGTTTTTTTCCAGATGCAATGATTTAAATGTGCTCCCCAAAGGCTCACAGACTGGAAAGCTGGCCCTGTTGGTGGTGCTGCTAGAATCTAGTAGGGCATAATTAGCTTGTTCAGAATATAGCCCTCTGAAGTATTAAGCAATGAGTTGTTATCTTAAGGTCAAGTTGCATATGAAGACTGAGACTGGCTATTCCCCAGTGCTTGGCTTTCTGATGCAGGCACTGGCTGTTCACATACACGTTCCTAACCATGATAACATCAGCCAAGATAGCTTGCGACCAGGGGAATTATCACCAGATCCAGTGCTGCCATACTCCTATTTGCTTTCCTTCCTTCCTTTCTTCCTTCCTTCCTTCCTTACTTACTTACTTACTTACTTACTTCCCTCTTTCCTTTCTTCCCTCTTTCCTTCCTTCCTTCTTTCCAGGTGACACCCAAAACAATATAGGCTATCACTGTCACCCTTGGTTACATCTCAGGTGTTGAGGGTGGGCCTATATTGCTGAAGAAAGTCCATACAGGAATCAGATGATTAGAACATCGTTCTTTTTTTCTCCAACATATTTTTTATTGATTATTTGAGAATTTCACATAATACACACTGATCATGATCACACTCACTTCCCAGTCTCCCAGGTCAACCCCTGACCTTGTGACCTCCTCTCAGAAAAAACAAACAAACAAAAACAACAAAACAAAAATAACAGAATGCTTCAGAACTTTGTTTTTTCAGTCACACTATACCTGGTGCTGCTGTGTTTGGTTGTCCATTTTATAGACTTACTATTTTCCTTTTAAATAGATTTTAGCAATAGTTATAATGTGTGTGTGTGTGTATTGTCTAAAGAAAGAAGGATCTTAGGAGAGAACAACTCTACCTTTTCCTGGGAGGCAGAAGTTTTTTTTAAGCAGACTAAGTCACTTTTGACTCTCTAGACTCACAGAAAGACTGGATTATGGCTCCTCCACATTGTATGCTCTCCCTTGGGCATCTGCAGTGCATGATTTGTGGCTGTGTTGTCATAGTAGGAACAGCAGGCTCCTCTGGGTGTGGCCCCTTCAACATTGTCTGTTGTCTGGAATCAGCTTGGAAGATAAGGCTTTAATTTGCAGAGACATCTGCAGTGATCCTAATACTTGTTTTGGAAGCTGATGAAGCTGTTTTCACCCATGGTATCCAGAGAACACTTAGGTCCCATGCATGGTCTGGTCCACTGTCACTCATCCTGTCAGAACAGAGGCACAGTGTCTCTTGCTGCAAACATATCTTCTCTTGGTGGACAGAGCTCTCTCTTCAAAACAGTACAACAAGAAACTGAAATGAAAGTTTTTGTTTGATGGACACCCAGGCTTTTGTGATGATCTCAGGATTGTTTTCATGTTATGATGGCTTTGGTTTTGAAACGCTCTAATGCCTTCAAAATGCAATAACTTGGGCATTTATTTATTTATTTATTTATTTATTTATTTATTTATTGGAGTGGATTTATTTAATTTCTGCTTCTAGTACTGACATGAACTATTTTACTTAGGACAGCAACAGCCTCTATATTTATTTATGATCTCTTTTCAATTTTTAATCACCGTTCTCCAGTATAGTGTTTTTGAGTGATACAGATTGAGACACCACTATGAAAGTCTGGAAGCACACTGATGGATTGTATTTTTAAAGAGGTCAGCTCCTGCTGGGAAATTGTATGGACCAGCTGTCAGCAGCAGATATAACCATGAGGATGGAAGGAAATCTCTCAGCGTATCCTAAGATTCCAGGGAGCATGCACTGTGTTTAATTTTGGTTAGGCCCTACAACTCTCAAAAAGAAAATATGCATCATTTTTTTTAAGAATCATAAATTCTTTATGAGATTTTTAAAAGAAGAAAGATGAGGGTTTCTAGAAGTTTCCAAAAAGAAGATAACCTTAGCAGATGATTATAAAGTACTTGTTTTCCAAGCCAAACTGACCAGTCAGGAACTGAGTGAGTTTGTCAATAAGACAACTTCTCTGACTTGAGGAAGAAAATGGTCACCATACTTACTAGGACCCAAATCTCCTGTGGCTTTTTTCACATTTATATTTTATGTGAGGAAAAAGAAAGTGACAAAGAGGGATCATTATTACAATAGACATTTTAAAGGCTCCCTAATCATTCTCTGTTTGGAAAACTAGTTGGGGGTGTGGTGCAGATAAAAACCTGGAAGTTGATTCTCACATACCTGTCTGTCAGTGTCATTCTCTCCAAGTTTTTATGTAAGCTGAGGAGGGCCCACATCCTCAGAGACCCTGCTTTGCAATCAAGCCTCTTGCCTGAAAGCTCAAGTTTACATTAACCAGATTTGGGCTTTGATATTCTCTCTACTGATATGGTCTAGGGGCCTTAATTGGGTTTGTTTTCTCTGCCAGCTAAAGAATTAAAGGGCAGGAAATGAGTCTCAAGCATGAAAGGTAGCAGTAGAGAAATTGCAAACACCACAAGCAGGAACAGGCAGAACCAGCAGCTGAAGAAAGGCATTTATTGTGGGTGAGGAAACACACACACACAGCAGCCATAAAGAGAAAGAGACCCTCCACAAAGCAGGGGGGGGACTTCAGAAGCTGAAAAATCCAGTCTCTTCTTGGGAGCATTTGTTGGTTCGTTCGTTTGTTTGTTTGTTTGTTTGTTTGTTTGTTTGTTTGTTTGTTTTAAAGGGTCTTCCTCCCCTAATTTAGGGTTGTCAGTTTGAAGAAAGTCAGAATGGTTGATTGGCCCAGAACTGGTGTGTAACATGTCCTGATCCAGCCTTGAACTTGTTGAGTCAGTCTACCAGCAGGGGCCTGCTAGTGCAAGACAAAAGCCTACAATGCCTTTGTTTTAAGCTGGAAGACTTTTGTCTTAGGTCAAAAGGCTAAAGAGGAAGCATTCCATCTTTGATGCTCTCCACCTTTAGTACCTAGCCGTGGCCCCACTCCCTCTCTGTCTGCCTACCAAAGAGCCCGTCTCACTCCTAGTCCTTCACTACTACTGACATTTTTAATTAGGTACTTTATCCCTACAAATAAGTAGAGAACAGGCTGTGACCCCACTCCTGAGGAGTAATTGGGGTGGGGGAAGATTAAATTCAGATGCTGCTGAGCACAATGAAGTGGTTAATAATAATTGGTCATCAAACAAATAACAAGCAAAAGTGTCCTTATATCATGCAATCCAGTGTCTTTATGTGCATTATATGTGTGCACAAACACAGGGTATTTCAAAATGCACACTATGCCACTAGATTGGGCAAAAGCATGTATAATCCATGAGTCAGTACTGATACATACATAATTTTATGTTCTGAGGTCTCCTGGGTTTCTAATGCAGTGTTCCTGAGAAACTGACTATAGTTGCAAAGTTTATGTACTCTTTAGATCTCAGCCTTTAGCTGCCAAAGCAGCTAATTCTAGCAAGACTAAGAAGTCATAGAATAGTTGTACCTATAGGTCACACGGAGGAATGAGCACAAATGTACCCTATATTCAGACACAGACACAGGAACATATTCTTTGCAAAGTGGAATGTGAAATGGCAGTGACATTATTCTGGAGAGGATTTTAATTCCATATATTGCAGATAACCAGCCATAAGAACCTATTCCTCAGAAAAACTCCATTCACATATCCAGTACCATTTTGCCAGCACTACTACAAAACCATGTGATTTTAAAGGTGGTGAAATTTCTCTGCAATAGTCAAATAAGATAAAGCTAGTAAACTGATATCATTGGGGAAAAACTACTATTTTGTGACCAGTTTTACCCAACAGGAGCTCCAGAAAAATACAACCTTGACCATCACCAAGCTGAGGTCTTTTCTAAGGACACTTTTTACTCACAACCTGAACCAACATTAGATCCAATTAATGTTCTTTGTGTACAAAGAAACCCAGGAAGACCTGTTTGGTTCCCTATCTCAAAGCCTGATAGACTAAGATCCTAGGGAGATTGTCATATAAGTGTACTGTGCTATCTTGGGAGGGATCCTGAAAATAGAAAGGAGGAGAAGTTAAAGAAATCTGGAAATGCATGGGCTTCAATCTTGGTTCATTAATTGTGATAGATGTATCATAGTAATTTAAAGTATTAATAAAAGGAGAATTGTGTGCAGGATATATAGGGACATTTTTACTATCTATAAATATTCTAAATGCAAAGACCATTCAGAAAATACAATGGCATACACCATTACTCAAATCACTCAGTTCTTTCAGCATTCTGAAGAACTACAAAGTGGACTTTCTGCTCTAATTGCTTAGTTCCTTTAGTGCTGCAAAGCACTTAGAATGCCAATGATGAAAATTCCCTGCTTTGAAGTCTGTAATCTCTATCCCTACTGGCATTAATTCTGATCCAAATGCAAATAGGTTCAGCTACAAACTGGTTACATCCAGGAGAGAATCTTCAGACCCTTAGCATCAATGGGAAACTGTCTCATTAGAGATTTTCACACCTTACCTGCTAATAGTCCCACAGCTTTTGACTTCAATTAGCTCTCCCTAGAGAAAGGTTCCTCATGGGCATGAGAAATCTCCCATTTGGGACCATTTGGCCAGGTTTCTCCCTAGAGTGAAGGATCTCCCACAAGTCTTAGTTACTATCCCAGTCAGTACATCACTGTGCACTACAACAATAGAAGCTTATAAATCTTCTGGGCCAGAATTCTCTCACCTTGCAACAGAGGGTACAATGACAGTGGGGACATGGTCTGCCCTCATTTTAGATATTAGGAGGTTCCCTAGAGCCTTATAGAGTAGTAATTTAAGTCACATAACTAGCACTCTGTTGTGGTAGCTCTGGAAAATTCATGTGACCAGTGTGCTAGTAAAAACAATATTAATATAAAAAATAAACTTAGAAGTTTTTAGCTCCCTGATTTATCATTGGTAATGCAAGAGAAAGCTCTTCTGTTGTTGAACCTCAGAAAGCTTCAGTTGAGTTTCTCTTGTGTAGAACTTTTATAGGTATGTGCATGCATGTGTGTGTGTTTGAACACATTGTATAAACTTAATATTCTTTTTTTTTTTTTTTTTTTTGGTTTTCGAGACAGGGTTTCTCTGTGTAGCTTTGCGCCTTTCCTGGGACTCACTTGGTAGCCCAGGCTGGCCTCGAACTCACAGAGATCCGCCTGGCTCTGCCTCCCGAGTGCTGGGATTAAAGGCGTGCACCACCACCGCCCGGCAGAACTTAATGTTCTTGACAGAAGAGATTTAACATGCATCTTGACCAATGTTAATGAGAAACATTCTTCACTTAACACTTTGTATCTATTATGCATATCGGCTGTGAACTCTATGAATATCAAACTTTGTTTCTTTCCCTCTGTCTACATCTTCACAGTATCAAGGGCATTTATATTTATGAATCTAAGAACTGTTTTTGTACATTCTAGTATCCCAAGTGATAGAGTGAAAAGTAATATATGACAGAGGGTAAGGTAGAGTGGAAACTGGGAATAGTTTTGCTCCATTAGAATTAAACATATACTGTCTTTACACGATGTCCAGTGTTATCTTAATATATCCCTAAGATGCTCTCCAGGGTCTTTGAAAGAACACAAGTGAGAAGATGTCAACTTTCTGTCTTATTAGCCTTGTGATTAATTTGCTTGCTGTCTTCTATTTACATCTGAGAACATGTCAATTGTATAAAGAACACAGTGGTTCATTCCAAAACCCAGACACGGAGCTTCTTTATGTTGCTCCTCAATTCAGCACAGAGTTCTCAAAATACAAGATAAACAAGAGCTTCTGTCTGTCCAGACTGGTGCCCATGAAATGTGAGTGAAGAAGGGAACTAAGGAATTGTCATTCCATGTAAGAGGAGACTCCATAGAAGATTCTTTTAAAATCATATCTTCTCATAAATAACTCATGGAATATTTTTAAATTAATAGTATTAGTTCAATATATATTGAAATAAAGTTTAGAGAAGGAAAGGTCTTTGCTTATCTGTATTATAAGCTTTTACACATCTTCATTTGACAAATGATAAACCTTTCACTGACAAAGCAATTTTTAAAAACCTGTTAATTGCCAGGCAGTGGTGGCATGCACTTTAAATTTGGAAAGCAGAGTCAGGCAGTTCTCTGTAAGTTCCGGGCCAGCCTGGTCTACAAAGTGAGTTGTAGTACATCCAGGGCCACAAAGAGAAAACTTGTCTTGAGAAAAAAAAAATCTGTTAATTGGCTCTATAAAGCCTAGATATTCAACATCAAACACTAAATTATTCTAACAAAAATTTCTGTTTTATATCAATAAGTAGTATTATGTAGGATTAATAATGTAAGAAATACAGAGTCTGCATTGTTCTCTGGTAAATGAAGAATGAAATGACTTTGATTCTTTATCTGAGGTCTGTGAGGGTATTGTGCTCCCCAAAACATTGTGCACTCTAATAAACTTATCTGGGGTCAGAGACAGAACAGCCACAATATTAAACATAGAGGATAGGCAGTGGTAGAACACGCCTTTAGTCCTAGCATTCCAGAGGCAGAAATCCATCTATCTGTTCAAGGATACAGCCAAGCATGGTGACTCACGCCTTTAATCCCAGAAAGGGAGCCTTTAATCCCAGGGAGTGATGGCTGAAAGAAGAAAGGTATATAAGGTATGAGGGCCAGAAACTAGCAGCATTTGGCTGGTTAAGCTTTTAGGTTTTGAACAGCACAGTTTAGCTGAGAGCCATTCGAATATGAGGACACAGAGGCTTCCAGTCTGAGGAAACAAGATCAGCTGAGAAGTTGGCCAGGTGAGGTTAGCTGTGGCTTGTTCTGTCTCTCTGATCTTCCAGCTTACCTCAATACCTGGCACCAGGTTTGATTTTATTAATAAGAACTTTTAAGATTCATGCTACAGAGGTCAGATAGTAGGGTATTTGTTTTTCAACATGTTAATATTAAGAGATAAAATAGTAATAGTAGTCATATATTAGTTGTAAGCAAGCCACAAAATGGCATTTTTAGTGGAAAATCCTACCCTTAGCAGTTCCAAATTCAGGCAAAATATTCATAGTGCCTGTTACTATAATGACTCATTGTTGGAAAGATTATAAGCAGTCACTGTTCCTTCACTAATATGTTTGATTTGCTTATAAAATTTCCCTGAAGTCAAACCAAGTTGGGGTTATGGTTTTGGATGCAAAAATCTTTATAGCAGGTAAAACCATCAACAAAGTATTTTTAACATAATGGGTTTTGTGTTTTTTCCTCTGTTTCATCTTTCCATGAAGTTGTTTCTTATAACCACATTCCTTACTTAGACAGACTGATATATATGTCCTTGGATTGTGAAGCTGCTGGACTCTGATAAGAAATAATCCTGAATCAGGTCTTAACTTAGTTAGAATAGCAATGACCCCCCCTAAAATTATATTATGAAATCCAAACAAGGATTTAAATAATTTTGTATTTTCTATTTCTATTTCTATATTCTCCAGTTACAAGTCAATCTTCCTAGGACTTTGGTCTCATATACATAATTATCCTTTCCTCCAGGATAAAACTGACTTCAAAACTTGACACTCAAGGCTCATGCCATTTGGTTGAGGATATTGCATGAATCCTACTATTCATTATTTCTCAACACAAATATACTTCTAAAACTTGTACAATTGTTTTTCTAACCCTAAGTTCTGTTGTCCAGAATGCAGGACAGATCAGAAATATCTATTAGACTAATTTTTCTGTTGTTTTAATAAAATACAATGACTAAAAGTATCATAAGAAGGAAAGGATTTATTTTATCACATAGTTTCAGAAAGCTAAAATCCATCCTCATTGGGAATTCGAGGCAACAGGCAAGCATGCAACAGGATCAAGTATCTGGCTGATCATATTCTATCAGCATGCAGGAAGCAGAGAGAGAGAGACCAAGAGGACAAGACTTTCAGCCCTCAAACTCTATCCCCACCGACACGCTTCCTCCACCAAGGCTCATAAGATTCCATTTACTACCCCAAATGGAGCCACCAACTGAGGACCAAGTATTCAAATATGTGAGTTCATGGGGGACATTTCTCATCAAAGCCATCATAACTAATGAGAATATCACATAATGGAGATGTTGTTAACACAAAGGAGCTTAGCTGTTACATCCATCAAGTTAAGGAAAGCATGTTCATAGTATCACAAAACTGATGATCTCTAAGTCATAGAGCTCCGTTGAATTCTAAAGCAAAAAAAAAAAAAAAACCCTGAGAAATGAAAGAAAATATGCATACAGACTAGCATCAACGTCTTATCACTTATAAAAAGTAGGTGGCACTAGGAAAGGTAAAGACTCTGAAAGAATGTGTCAAGATAAGCTTTCAAATATTCTATATCAAACATGGAAGCAGAAGAAATTAATTTCTTTTTTAAAATTTTTTTCTTAAGATTTATTCATTATGTATATTGTATACAGTGTTTTGTCTGCATGTATACCTGCAGGCCAGAAGAAGGCACCAGATTTCATTACAGATGGTTGTGAGCCACCATGTGGTTGCTAGGCATTGAACTCAGGACCTCTGGAAGAGCAGTCTGTGCTTTTAACCTCTTAGCCATCTCCCCAGCCCAAGAAATTAATTTCTTATAGATGGTAGATCCATGTTCACATAATCAGACTCAATTATTAAGAATGCTATGGAAATGAGCTCTAGCTGAGGACACAAAGATAATAGCATGGAACCAGGTTCAGATAAGAGCAATGTTGAGAATAAACTATGACAGCTGAGACAAAGGTGGCACTATCTTCACTTTGAATCTTAGTGCTATGTAATCACTAGAGGTATTCCCTGGAGTTCAAAAAAGATAGAACATTTTATTAGTATGTCTCAATTATATATAGTAATGGGCTTCAGTGACATTTTCATATATATTTATGCTATATTTTGATCACACTCACCTCTCTATCATCTTTTCTTGTAGCTGGAAAGTCTTTCTCTGGGTCCTGCCAAGCCCCTGAAATCTCACAGTCTACTTATAAAATAATCACTCAGAAGCTTATATTAATTAAAATTGTTCAGCCATTAGCTCAGGTCTACCACTGACTAGCTCTTACATTTAAACTAACCCATAATTCTTATTTATATCTAGCCACATGGCTTGGTACCTTTTCTCAATTCTGCCTCCACATCTTGCTTCCTCTGTGTCTAGCTGGTGACTCCTTACTCAGCCTTCCTCTTCCCAGAATTCTTTTCTCTGCTTGTCCCACCTATACTTCCTGCCTGGCTGCTGGCCAATCAGCATTTTATTTATTAACCAATCAGAGCAACACAGCATACAGAGCAATATCCATAGCATTCTCTTGTCTTCCTTCCATCCCAGCTAGTCTCATTCCTCTTCCAACTCTTCCCCCCTCTACTTTCATGGCTTTGTGATTTTGGGGTCCCAATGAGTTGAGTTAGGATTGCTTGCACAAGCAGATAAATCTTAATCATATACTGTAGTGGGTAGCTGTTCCAGCTTTGATCTTGAAGCACTGCCCCTAGTGAGACAGCAAGTAACTGCCACACCTGGCTATGACCTGGCCCTGGGGCATGGCCAAGATGGGAGACCCCTTAAGAACCAAGATGCATACGTGCCCACTTTCTCTTGGCTACCTCGTGATCCTGGATGCTGGATGCTGGATTGCAGACCAAGTCAGAGTTCTCCAAAAGTCCGTGTTGGACAGAACCTCACCTTTCCTGGATCCAGTAACCACTAATCCATTTGCTGTCCGTAAGTTGCACCAAAATAAACCTCTCTGACACTCAGATACACTACATGGATTGCCTCATTAGTTGCTGCTTTAAAATGCTTGTGTATAGCAAGCTCTCATGACCTAAGTATGAAGTAAAACTTCAAGTCAATAAACATATGCACACACACACACACACACACACACACACACACACACACACACACACATACATTTATAGTAAACTCACAGAGGCATGCAGGTGTGTGGCTGTGCATGAGCCATTCATTCCTGCTGCGGGTCGCAGGAATATATCTTAAGAACTCAGCTGGTTATGGCAAAGTCACTACCTGGAGGAATCAAGGAATTCCTCCAGAAGAAGCCAAATCCCAAGGAGTTTTTGGTGTTACTTGGCTTGTTATATATCAGCTGTATTCTGTTATGAAAATCATGTGTGCTTTCATAGTTTTCCCAATTGACTTTCCCCTAAGAAGGGCTAGTAGTGTGGACATACACATTCCAGGTATTTGGAGAACAGCTTCAGGAAAGGCTTTCTCTTGGAATCAGTTATCTCCCTTGACTGCTTTCAAGGACTACAGGAAACAACGCCCAGATAGGTGCCCAACTTTCAAGGACTAACCGTGATAGCAGCCCACATACAAGTCTCCTGACTAATTCCACAAGGGGACACCGCCTAGGTCAGGTAGACATTAAATAATAGCTTTATGCAATTTAGCTCAGACCTTTCCTTCTTACAGCCTTACTAACTCTACTCTAACTCCTCTAACTCCTTACCCAACCACTTCTAGGAATAGTTAGATAACCTGTGCACTAACAGCTATACTCAGCCAGAACTCCCAGTTCAAGCTTCCCTGTAATTATCATTATTGGCAGCATCGGGCCAGGTCCATCCCCCGATGGATGAAAGTACCTTATCAGAGATACCACTGTACTCTCTAAGAACAGACTTAAGTATCCAGGCTACCTGTTTGAGAAGGCCTGGTGGATGTGCCAATTAAGCTTAACTTCCTCCATTCCCAAATCTTACCTCCAGTTCCAGATCTCCCTTTAACTATCACCAGAGGCATCTACCTGTACACAGGTTACCTAGAGACTGAGCACACTTTCCCCCAACCTGCAGAAAAATGGCAGACAGCTTGGACAGATTGGAGCCACAGGAAAAAAAAGAAGACAGTTTTATTTTCTCCCATTGACCTAGCAACTTATAGATTTTTAACATCTTTTACCAAACACATTTAAGATTATAATTGTGCACATAAGATCCCTCTTCTTAGATATTACCCGTATTTAGCCTTTAGTTAATTCATTAGTCACTTCCCCTTTGGGTCAAAAATGATAATTAACAACTATTGCCCCTCTTTGTGATTCTTATCACCCCTCCATTTGATCCTGATAGTGGACAATCACTGCCTGAGAAAGTTCAGGCTGGGTGTCCTGGGTGGAGGGGAAGATTGTGATTTTGGGGGAATATACTTATAAAATAATACTTATAAAATAACTGTAAAGCAAGGGACGATTTAGAGAATTAAATCGAATGGACCAAAGAACTTTGTGTGCGTAGATTGATTCGCCGACCTTAAGAATAGATTCTCAGCTGGTTGATAGATTCTTCTCCAGACACTGGAAAGGAGACTATTAGGGGCTGGACCCCAATAGTCCCCTATACATTCCTCCTTCTCCATCTTGGAGGGAGGAAACACGTCTATTGCTTGCTCCGTGCACATGTTCTTACTTAGCTGCTTTCATCACTGGCATCTGAATTGATTTAAAACATTCAAATATACAGTTCTTTCTTGGAGGAGATTGGGATCAGAATCAGCCAAGAACTAAAGAATAACAATTGCCAAGCAAAATTAAGTTGAAGTGTGCTGGCACACAACAATAAAACATAGAGGACCTCTAAATTAAGAAAACATAATCTGGGGAGAATTTCGATGGCCTTGTGTGAACATCATTTAAATCTAGGGAAAATGAAGTGAATACACAAAATCAGAAGCAAAGATTTTCACACTGGACACTCTGGATAAAACTATTGTTGAGGGCTAAGACCTCGAGGGAGAGCTTGGAGTAAGAAATATTTATCAGAAACATTGGTAAACTTGATCCAACATTCATTAATAATCATCTCCAGTGAATGTGTGTGTGTGTGTGTGTGTGTGTGTGTGTGTGTGTGTGTGTGTGTGTGTGTGTGCCAGCACGTGCTTGTGTATTTCTTCAATGTCATCCTCAGAAGCCTGTCTACCTTGCATTTTGAGACAGGGTCTCTTACTGGGACCTGGTCTTAGTAGGACAGGTTGGCTAGCTAGCAAGCTGATGGACCTGCTTGTTTCCACTTCCCCAGCATGGGGATGATTTAGTGCACAACACCACACTCGTGTCTTTACATAGGTTTCATGCAACACAGACTTTATCTACTGAGTTTTCTCTCCAAAAACGTAACTCAAAACCATCAGTTTTAATGGAATCAATATAAAATGTAAGTCTAAAGCAAGAACAGTTATTTCAATATCTACCTGTCTATCTATCTATCTATCTATCTATCTATCTATCTATCTATCTATCTATCCATCTATCTATCTATCATCTATCTGTCATCTATCTATATTTATCTTTTATCTAACCATCTATCTGTCTATCTATCTATCTATCTATCTACCTATCTATATTGATCTATCATCTGTCTATCTATCTATCATCTATCTATCTACCTATCTCTATTCTTCTCATTCTCTCTTTCTTTATTCCCTTCTTTTGTTAAGACAGTCTCACTCCATATCCCAGACAAGCCTGAAATTCACCATGTAGTCCAGTCTGGCCTCAAAGCCATGGCCATACATAGGTTTCAGCTTTCCTAGTGTTGAGATTAAAAACTTGAGTTAGCAAACCTAATATTACTCCAATGGAAAAAATGGGAAGTTTCAAAAGTTCCAGTAATAATTTCTTGAAGAAAATACAGCAATGTTTTCATATTTATAGTCTAAATGTTTATTCCATTAAAACTTTTAGCTATATTCTTAAACCACAACAGTTTTTACATATAAAATACTAAAGGATAGTTGAGACATTTAGATTAAATGATAAAGACTAAAATTTACAATGTTAATATTTCAAATTTCCCCTTAACATTGGAATTTAGGAAGTGAACCAGGTCCCCCTGAGTTACAAAACCAGATTTGTAAGCTCTTCATAAGGTAAAAATTTGTCTATTTGTCTCAGCCCATAAGTTGTATTGACTGACCACCATGGTTATTCAGGAGTCCCCACTCATGGCCCATAAAGATTCATTCCCTGCCCTTAAGCCAAGCTCACCTCATATAAAATTAGTGTGTACATGATGAGCATCATCAATCTGGTACAGAGAGACCAAACAGAGTATGAAAAGGCAGCTCACTCTGTGGCATCTGCTTCAGACTGTCTGGACTCCTGGACATCCAAGAGCATTTGCCAGACATGTGGAAATAGTAACTGAACTAAGATTTACTGCCTTGCCTCTCCTGGCTGTCTGCTGCCCACTTCTTCCATGAGGCAAATCTGTTTTCTAACTCCAGTCTGTCTGCAGAGAGAAAGCAAAGGGCTCTAGACAGCCTTTGAATCACAGGAACTGCCCATTCCTCATTTGATTCAAATATAGCAATTCTCATCGGGGGGTGGGGGTGGGACTGCTATCTTCATAATATTTCTTATTAGACATAATTTGTCATCTTTGGAGAAACGATTTTTCTTATTTACCAAACTGTCCTGCTTTTTCAGAGCTCTTTGTTGGGTTTCTAAAAGAACAGAATGTCTTGTTCATTAACATACAGTTAACAGATGTTTCCTTCCACCAGCACAAAACTGGGAAATAATTCTATAACTCAATCCATTCACTGAAGCTTTGATATCCCTGGCTAATAAGATTCCCTAAGAATCCCCTGCCAGTTGTTTATATATGAAAAGATTATGTTATAAAAACATGTTATAAAGGCCATTCATCCTTTGCTGCCCGAATAGTGAGTTTTAGTTGAACTATTATTTCAAAGACAAACATCATAGACTTCTATTATTTATCTATTTGTCTTTAGATAAAACTAGGATTCATAAACAGACAGGCAGTATACACATTAAGCTCACTTTATTGTCTCCACTCAGCTCTACTTCAGAAGCTGAAAGTAAATCTGAATGTGAAATTCAGAGGTTGTAGTTTAATCTTCCATGGTCTACACAGGTCACTTTTTCCCTGTGTCTTTCCTTCTGGATATTAAGAGAAAATATTTTCCCAACTGCTCTCAACTATTCTTTTTCACTTTCATCAATTACCTTGGAAAGTGAGATGAATGAATTCTATATTAGTTGCACTATACACCCTGATGCTTAACACCAACAGATCTTAAAGCATCAAGGGATCAGCCACAAGGACATAAGACATCACTTGTGAAGCAGTGGCTCAGATCTCCGTATGTTTTGTTTCATTTTTAATAACCCAGCAAGCTGGGTTTTGCAAATCTTAGCAAACTTAGACATGTACTACAACCAAAAATGATCAAACCTCCTGAAACTACTTTTTTCTACCCGTGGGCTAGAGGAAGAATATAAAACCTAGAATCAGTGTGGAATGGGATCTTCAGTGGATGTATGTTTTATAGTTCTCCCTCCCCTTTCCCATGAGGGTCTTAGCTTCAGAAATCACCCACTAACTAGTTCATTAAGCAGGAGTTAAAATTTGATGTGGGATACTGTGTGTGTGTGTGTGTGTGTGTGTGTGTGTGTGTGTGTGTGTACATTTGTGAAAGCTTAAAGTGAACATTGAGTGTCTTTCCTTGATTGGTTTTCACCTTTACTTTTTGGGACAGGGTTTCTCACTAAACCTGAAGCTCATCTATTTGGTGAGGCTAGCTGGCCATTGCCATTGAGCTTCAGGGATCCTGCTATCCCCGCCACACTCCCTCAGGGTTTATATTCTAGACACGTGCCACCATGCTTGGCTTTTAACATAGATTCTGGGGTGTTAAACTCAGATCCTTGTGAATGAATAGCACACCACAACTTTCAGGCCCAAGTGAAGCATTATTAAAGATTAAAACATTAAAAAACAAGAAAAATATGTATCATGGGCTTAACCAAATCTTCTAACCTGTAAATGACACTGATTTAAACTGAGATCTATGAAAAAGCATCTCTTTAATTTTTCCAAGCATCTAAGAACTTGGAAAGGAGGTTCTGAGATGAAAAATCTATAGTTACATTGGTTTCATTAAAAGTAGTTTAGTGTTCAGATATTTTCAAGAATCTATTAGAATTTATGGTCATAATGAAAAGAAAACTCCTTGTATTATATAGACAGACAATAAATGGTAAAATATGAACTACAATTGTAATTATACCAAAGGAAAATGTATTCGCCATGAAAACCAGATACAAATATATTGGGAAAAGAACATCCAACACAGGGTGACTAGAGAAATTTCCCAGATTGGAGATTTTAGTTCAGTCTGAGACTTGGCTAATGAAAAGCTAATGAACACACTAGTGCCAGAGTGTTCCATGGATAGAATGTATCAAGTGCACAGGCCCCAAGAGATGGAATAGCCTGGGAAGCTAGACCAGTAGTAGTCAATATGGTAATGGTATGACTATGAGTCCTTGTTGCCTAGATCTCTTGCTGTAAATGCAACAGGTAACTAGAGTCCCACTTGCCATTCCTTTGGATTTACCACCATGTCCATAGCTAAATCATGGCTCTTATAGGCTACTCTTGGCCAATACCTTCATGTGTACAATGTGGGCAAGAGCAATGTCCTTCCTGTGATGCCATGACTCCTTTAATGCCTGTATTTAACTTGAGATACACCACCCCATGCTTGTTGAGAGTTCATTAGATGACTGAACAGTTTAAGATTATTATAACTCAATGTCATTTCCCTCCCACTCTCTTTCCCCCTCTATCCCTCCCTTCCTTCTTTCCCTTTCTCAGGTATCAGACCTGAATCTTGGTCTGAAGACTCATTCTACTTACTCCATCTCCCCTTAGTTCACAGGCATTATAAAAAACCACAGAACTGTCATCCCAGGAGAATCTTATCCAAATGCCTGCACTGAGGAACTTAACCAAACAAGCATAGCCTCCAACAGCCTCATCTGTGCTTCAAATGTGACCCCATTCCCTGATAACATGCCTACCTAAGATATAATTCTGACCTCACAAAAAGGTTACTGTTTGTTCTACCAACTCACATGTAATAAACCACTGAGTTTCTTTTCTAAGAGCATGAAAGGGGCTTCCAACTGTGGATATGTATTTCTTATTCTGAGAATAGAATAAATAGTAATAAACAAAATAAATAAATATAATAAATAAATAGGTCTGAGAGCCATCCCTTTATAATATAATCAACAGGAAGGACAGAGCTTCTGTTGGGCAGCTTCTGTGGGAATGTAGAAGAAACTTAATGTTAATAACTGCCAGCCACCAGGCACAGCTGGCCTAATTGCATAAGCACTAGCCAGCTCTGGGAAATGTCTCATTTCTCAGCTTCTACTGACTCTCTGCACTTCCCTCCCCCTGATGCTCAACTCTGTAGCTGAAAGTTTTTCTGTGTCCTGCTCAGTCAGCATCCACTCAGACCCAAGTAAACACACAGAGGATTATATTAATTAAAACTGCTCAGCTGTTAGCTCAGGCTTACTACTGACTGGGTTTTACACTTAAACTCAACCCACTTTTTGTTAATCTATATATTGCCACATGTTCTGTGGCTTTACCTGTGTGCCATTACATTCTGCTCCCTGGATGGCAGGCTGGCACATCTCCTGACTCTGCCTTCTTCTTCCCAGAATTCTGCTCGTCTGCTTGCCTGCCTATACTTCCTGCCTGGCCAATCAGCATTGTATTTATCAACCAATCAAAGCAACACATATTCACAGCATACAGAACATTCCACAGCACCTCCCTTTTTCTGTCTAATTAAAAAGAAAGGTTTTAACTTTAACATAGTAAAATTACATATAATATAACAGTTATCAAGCAAGAATTATAGATATAATATCTAGTCTATTTGTATTTGGCAAAATTAAAGAAAATATTCTAACAGTTTGTGAGTCTAAACTTTCATATCTAATTTATCTTTTATTATAAGCAAGGAAAATTCTAACTATCAACTATATCAAGGACCTTAGAAGGATATAATATTACCTAAGAAAACAGGAAGAGCATTGTAAGCAACTTCCAAAAATCTAGAATGACAGGGACAGCTGGCTGCCTGGACAGTCACCCAAAGTTCCTCTGTAGTGCTGGGGCATCCATTTTTCAGTCTATAGGCCTAGAGTCTCTCAGTCACTTCTCTCATTGAATTATATCTATGTATACCTAGAAAACTTAACATATAAGTTTAACTATTATAGAAGACTAATTATTAATCTGTATTTCTTAATTATCCATTACAATCTAAATGAGTTACATAAACATAATAACTTAAATAAGAGTAGAAATATACATATAGTATTAAAAATTAACTTTAAGCCAGGCGGTGTTGATGCACACCTTTAATTCCAGCACTCGGGAGGCAAAGCCAGGTGGATTTCTGTGAGTTCGAGGCCAGCCTGGACTACCAAGTGAGTCCCAGGAGAGGCGCAAAGCTACACAGAGAAACCCTGTCTCGAAAAACCAAAAAAAAAAAAATTAACTTTAAATTTGTATCAATAAACTAAAATCTATATCAATGTAAAACATTTTAAATAAGTTGTTCTTTAATAGTAGGTTCAACAATCCATCTTTTTATCCTATCATACCTATATCCTATATCTCCATATCATATCCCCCTTTCTTCTTTTAGAAAGAGATTGACTATGATCAATAACAATATCTAGTCTATTTGTAGTTGGCAAAATTAAAGAAAATATTCTAACTATCCTATGTTTATGAGTCTAAATTTTCATATCTAATTTATCTTTTATTATAACCAAGGAAAATTCTAACTATCAACTATATCAAGGACCTTCTAAAGTTATGTCCTTCTAAGGTCCTTGATATAGTTGATAGTTAGAATCAACCTAAACAACCAACAACCTAAACAAACACAAATATCTATAATCCATTTTTGGGGAATGTGGGCATAGTTTTCTAGGCTACTTCCTGCTGATAAAGGGCACTGTATTCTTAAGAGAATACAAAGAAAATTTTAGAATTATGGTCAAGTCCTGACTGGAGTAGTCTGTGAGGCTGTATTCTCTGAGGCAGATGCCTTGAAGTTGATTTTGGATGTTGGATGACCTGGGCCATGATGTCATTGAAGACCTTTCAGGGGGTCTTGGCTGGTTAAATCTGATGTATCTTAACCTGGAACAAATCCATAGTCTCTTCCTGTGGAAACAAAAGCAGAGCCTCCTTTCCAAAGTGACATATCCTTAGATCCAAATTTTAAAGTTAAGATACCTTTAAAATATATATATTGGTTTAACTGAGAAACCTTTACAATCAAATGTCTTCCTGCAGTTAAAAATCCCAAAGACAATATAATCCGGACTCTCTGTGTGATTTCCATCTTTACATGGCTTATTTTTATATTACTTTTACTTTCTCTTTAAAGAATTTATTTTTAAAACTTTGTATTTCTTTAATATAACTGTCTATATTACTTTTTCTCTCTCTTTCAAGCCTACGTACATTTTTACACACAGTGTAAACCGTTTAGGGTTTATTTCATCTGAATCTGTATCGTGAATCAATTGCTTTAAACTGCAGTATTACTAGGATTGAAATGGCAGCTTTGGCTACTGGCTCTGCCTACCACAGCTTTCCAACATGGAGGAACTATGAAACTAAGTTTACCACCAGCTTTGGGGAACCATGCTCACTGCAAGACTCTGGGAGGCAGTGTGTCTATGCCTCCATCCAGCAGTGTGTAGCCCAAAAACCTCTTCTTCTTCTTCTTCTTCTTCTCCTCCTCATCCTCCTCCTCCTTCTTCTTTTTGTACTAGCAAAAGCTAAATTCATCACACAGTGTGTTAAGCAGCTTGCAGACACCATTGTGTACAGTGGCAAGAATCCACCATGCTGTACTCAAGCCCAAATGCTGCTGCAAACCCACCATACTGTAGCTCATGGTTTGCCTAAGAGACATATCTAGGAAGCTGTTCTTAGCTCCATTTTAGAAGCTTTTTTTTTTTTTTTTTTTTTAAGCTTTATCAGCTTTTAGGTGGAAACTCTTGGCCCACATCTTGGTGCCATTTGTAGATGAAAGTTTTTCTGTGTCCTGCCTGGTCAGCAGCCACTCAGACCCAAGTAAACATACAGAGGATTAAAACTGTTCAGCCATTAGCTCAGGCTTACTATTGACTAGCTTTTACACTTAAACTCAGCCCATTTTTGTTAATCTATGTGTTGCCACATGTTCCATGACTTTACCTATGTGCCATTACATGCTGTTCTTTGGATGGCAGGCTGGCATCTCTTGACTCTGCCTTCCTCTTCCCAGGTCATATATAAGAATGATATCCATGGAAGTGGTCAAAATCTGAATATATTTGAGAGCAGAGTTAAAACATATTTAATAGTGGAAAAAATAGGTGTTGTAGATGAATACCAAAAGTCAATGGAAAAAAAATAAAGCCATCTAGATGAACAGAAGTATAGCTAAGCCAATAAGAGGATCTGTTTGGGAGCAGAATATATATAAAAAAGTCAGTTAAAGTCATATTAAACATGGGTAGAAAAGTATATGAAAATATTACTTAACTACATTTGAAGTATTTTTGTTGAGAAAAAAATGTGTGGAAAATACATATAATGCAAATACCAAAGGAACAATAGTTGATGGCAACATATTAGTTGTCATTAACTCCCAATCAAAATTTAGCTCCAGTGCAATGAAAGAGATATCTTGATAGAGGGAGCCATTATGGGGTTAGGTAGAACCCTGGTCCTAGGGAAATTCCCAGGAATCCACAAGGATGACCCCAGGTAAGACTATTAGCAATAATGGAGAGGGTGCCTGAACTGGCTTTCCCCTATAATCAGATTGGTGACTACCCTAATGTCATTGTAGAACCTCCATCCAGTAACTGATTGAAGCAGATGCAGAGATCCACAGCCAAGCACTGGACCAAGCTCCTAGAGTCCTGTGGAAGAGCTGGAGGAGGGATTACATGAGCAAGGCGGGTCAAGATCATGGTGGAGAAACCCACAAAGACAGCTGACCCGAGCTGGTGGGACCTCATGGACTCTGGACATATAGCTAGGGAGACTGCATGAAACCAAACTAGACTCTCTGCATGTGGGTGACAGTTGTGTGGCTTGGTCTATTTGTGGAGCCCCTAGTAGTGTGACCAGGATATATCCCTGGTTCGTGAACTGGCTTTTTGGAGCCCATTCTCTAGGGTGGGATGCTTACTCAGCCTTGATACAGCAGGGAGGGGCTTAGTCCTTAATTTGATGTGCCAGGCTTTGCTGACTCCCCGTAGGAGGCCTTACTCTTTCTGGGAAGTGGATGAGGGGTGGGGAGGGGAGCAGGAGGAAAGGGGGTAATGTGATTGGTATGTAAAATGAATAAAAAGGTTAAAATAAAAACAATAATAAAGTATTGAAATCTCAATTTAAAAAAAAAATCAGCTCCAATTAAAGATCACTGAATTCATAACTGAATAATGTGTAGCAATCTGAATCCCAAAGCAGAACAATCAGACATGTTCTGGCTGGATTAAAAGTTGTATCTCAAAACAAAACCAAGTTATATCCTTGGAGATAGTAGATGACCCTCTCACTGTAAACTTTCCTGATGGTCTCAATTGATTTCCCAGAGCACTGAACAGAGTAAGGAGAAAGGCCTGACCATCAAAGGCTGAAGGAGAAGTACAGGGAATGATGTAATATTTGTACATCCTTCATTAGAAAATAAAGAACATTAAGTGAAAAATGATACCTTAGGGCCAGCAAGATGACTTAACAGATAAAGATGTGCCATCAAGCTGTAGGGCCTGAGTTTAATGCCTGGAATCCACTTGGTATGAGGAGAGTACCAACTCCTGAAAGTTTTCTTCTGCTCTCCATGCACTCCCTTCTACCCACACACTCACCCCCTACACAAATAAATTATGTACATATATATGCTGGTGCCCCAGAGATAAATCATTGTTTACAACCTCCTTAATACACATAAGTTATCAGAATAGCCAATACTGATATTTTAAACCTTCATTTCAGCATTGGTATGTTATGACATCCTTACTTTGTTTCATTTCTCTAAAAGTTTTTTGAAAATAACTTTGATAAACACTATAATCTATAATTGAATCCTTTGCTTCCCCTTCCCTGAGTTCTTTATCAACCCTCTTAATCTCTTAACTTAGCATGAAGATTTGTAGCAGTAGCCTTTCCTCACCTTGGCTTGTTACCAAGAATACCTGGTATTCCCTACCTCAAATACATAATATATTGACTTGATGTAAGATATAAAGCTAAATTACAAATACCTTTATTTGAAGGTCCATTCCTTCTTTATAAAATAAAAGAAACAAACATTAATAGCCATTTCAGTAACACAGGAATAGATTCACTGAACAGAACATTATCTCACTCAAGGAGCTATTTACTTATCAGAAAGCAGATAATTAAAATATGTCCATTCCTAATCCATATGCTATTGTAATGGTATGGAACTTAGTAAGGAATTGTGTTGAGAAACATTGAATAAAAATATTGCTCTGCTGTTTCTGAATAACACAAGTTCATAAAATGTCTAGAGGTATTTATATGGTCACTAAGAAAAGGACACCAAACAGCATGTGATTGAGTTACATTTTATATTTTCAAGGGTGTAGCCAAGTCAAAGGAACAATGTAAAATGGGTCACAACTTTTGGATGATTATTTTCTGAAGGGCATTGGAAACTCAGCAAACTAGGGCTTCCTAGAAGAAAACCTGCCTTCCTACGTGTGTGCCAGAAGCAGCTGCTAATTGGGATGTTAGTCATCCAAGGAACAGTGCTGATGTCAATTCCCATATCATCTAATCTATAAAACTCTTTCCCAGTGGTGGCTGCATGTGGAGCACTGTGGATACCAGAATTCCTACTCACACAGCCAGTCACGGTTGAGCTCTCCAGCAGAGAGCCCTGAAGTTGAGCATTCTTGGGCTTTCTGGTTAAGTGCTGTGGAAAGGCAGCTACCCGACTTCCCTAACACAGCTGGGCTATGGACACAAACATAATTTGTGACTAGGACCCTTTCCCATTTTGGCTGGAGGAAAATGACAGCTCAGGTAATGTCACAGAGTGGCAATTAAGTAACTGAAGCCTAATCCACAGGAATTTACATATCTTAAGCAGAACTTGGAGCATTATCTAGAAGCCCAAATAATTTGGCTGTGAACATGAAGAAACAACATGAAAAAAAATGTGTTGAAAATCTGAAACAATGTGAAAATCTGAAAAATGTGAAGTGATCAATCAAATAAGAAAAGAAGAGTGGCTTTATGGTCAAGGAACAAAGAACTGACTTGTGGACTATCTTAGGGTTTTTATTGCTGAGACAACGACCAAAAAGCAAGTTGGGGGAGGAAAGGGTTTATTAGGTTTACACTTCAACATTGCTGTTCTACACTGAAGGAAGTCAGGACAGGAACTCAAACAGGGCAGGATCCTAGAGGCAGGAGTTGATGCAGAGGCCATGAAGGGGTGCCGCTTACTGACTTGCTTTCCCTGGCTTGCTCAGTTTGCTTCTTATAGAAGTCAGGACTATTAGCCCAGGAATGGTATCACCCACAATGGACTGGACCCTCCACCATAGATCACTAATTGAGAAAATATCTTACAGCTGGATCTCATGGAGGCATTTCCTCAACTGAGGTTCCTTCCTCTCTGATGACTCTAGCTTATGTCAAGTTGATGCACAAAATAAGCCAGTTCATAGAACATTGAAGAAATGATGCCTAAAGATCCAAAGGGGTAATTTTGAAACTAGTTCCTCTGTGGTAGTGTAAACGTCTCCTACCTCTCCCCACACAAGTCACCAGAGTCTCCATGGCTCACTGTTTTGAAAAATGTGAGTAAATGTGTCTGTATTTGCATGAAATTGTATAGCAGATGGTTAGAAGGACAAAATTTGTCCCAAATTCTGCTCTCAGATGGAAGTCACAAGTTAAAGGCCTACCATAATAGTGGCATCAATAAGAACTTTTGGCTGGCAAGCTGATTCAGCAGATAAGGTATTGCCACCAAGCTTGATGGTTTGAGTTTCATCTTTAGGACCCGGATGGTAGATGGACAGAATAAATTCCCACAAGCTGTTCTCCACATGTACAACTCACTAGTCCTTCATATGTGAATGCACATCATGTCTGGTTTTCTGCTCCCTCCTTTTAAGTCCTCTCATGGCCACTAACAGGCAATTGGTGGTAGGTCACACTCTCATTTTCACTAAATAAATTCTTAGGATGAGGCATATTTAGCTGAAAATACTATATTTTTCCCCAAACACAACATCAATATTCTGGAATTCATTAATCTATAGTAAATTCTAGACATTCTCATAAAAGTATCCAGCCTTCTGGCTAAGAGGAACCTCAGTATGAAAGAGCTCTCCAACTAGTGCATTTATAATTTCCTTTATATTAGAAAAAGTTGTTTCTATCTGGCCATAATTTTTCTAGGCATAGAGAACATCTGAAAATATTACCATAATTACTTAGTAAAATTATAAGTGAGAGATATGTAAAGAGATGATTTGCTGGATCCCTTTATAGTGAGCAAGAATGCATTTTAGAAAGATGAATGTCATAGAACATTTATTTTTACTTCAGGCCATGCCCACTGTATGAAAGCCAATAAAATATTCATTTTCTGCTGTCCTCCCTTTGCTTGGGTGTAATGGGCTGTCATAAGGAGACATAAAAAATCGTCTCACTAAGCGCTTTAAGAGGAGCCAACATACCCTTTCCTGAAGTCAGGAGCGTCTCTGGTTTTCCTGCTCTCCTCTGTCTGATGACAAACCCTGTCCTGAGGAGGACTGGTGACCTCATTCATCAGGGAGAGGGTAGAGAGGATGACATAAGGAGTCAGACATGCCCCTGCTTGTTCTGTTTCGGTCCAGAGTGTTGGAAATGTGGGTATTCTAAGACGGGGAAAAAGCCTAACAAATTGTCTGTGTTGATGGCTTTCCTTTGACAAAGGTAAAACCAGGAGCTACTACAGTCATTCTATTGCTTCCTAACAAGTTATCACCAACTTAATGTTTTAAAACATCTATTTATAATCTCACAGTTTCTGTATATCCAAATCCAGACACAGCCTTGATGGACATTCAACTCAGTGCCTCCAGGAGGATTACAATCAAGTTAGCTTCAGTCTCATCTATAATTTGGCATCCTCTTCAAGGTCATTTAGGTCATTGAAAAACTCAATTCCTAGACCCCCACTGTTTTTCTATTTGCTGCCAAACATGGTACTCTTACATACTAGATTCCATGCTCAGCTCATAATTCCCTGGATTGCATCCTCATTCCTTTTGCATTGCTGTGGCCAGAGTGCCTGATGAAACAATGCATTATTCCATGGTGATTTCAGTCCACCTAAGCTGAGAAAGCATGGCATGGAAGCAGGCTAGCCAGATCTAGGAGTGAGGCTAACAACCTCCCTAATCCCTCCTCTATTAGCTTACTTCACTAGCCCAGGTCCCTCCCACCTCTCAAATCATACTTCATGACCTTTAAACTAATGCCAAAGCAGCTTGTCTTTTTATTTTTGTTATTCTTTTTTTGATGATTCACTAAGTCGAATTTGTATTGCCTGTATATTCATGGGTGTGGACCTATCCATTGGAGTACCAGTGATTAGGGAATATGGTGATATTTTACTTGTATTAAAATGTTATTTGTATGTTAATAAATAAAGTTGCCCGGGGGTCAGAGCTATTAGCAAGCCATAGGAAAGCAGGGCAGTGGTAGCATATGCTTGTAATCCCAGCACTTGGTAGGCAGAGCTAGGTAAGTCTCTGTGTGTTCAGGGATACAGCCAGTATTGGATACACATGCCTTTAATCTCAATACCAATCACAGAACACCTGGAGGTCTATACAGACAGGCCATGACGAGGCGGTCATGTGGTTGGGTTTACAACCAGTGAGAAGGCAGAACAGAAACACTATAAAAAGACAGACACACAGGAAGTAGCTCTGGTTTGGAGAGGTAGGACCACCGCCATGTTGGGAAGCTGAGGTGGGCAGAGCCAGCAGCCATAACGCCGTTTCAGTCTTACAAATGCTGCAGTTTAAAGCAATAGATTCACAATGTGACAGATTCAGATATAATAGTTTACAATGTGTGTAAAATATACGTAGGCTTGAAAGAGGCAAAAAAGGTGATATATACAGTTATATAAACAAATACATAGTTTTAAAAAGTAAAGTCTTTAAAGATACAATAAAATTAATATAAAAAATAAGCCACGTAAAGATGAATGTTACACAGAGAATCTGGATTGTGTTGTCTTTGGGATTTTTAACTGCAGAAAAACATTTGATCATAAAAGATGTTGAGTTAAACCAATATGTATATTTTAAAGATACCTTGCCTTCAAAATTTGGATATAAGAATGTGTTCCTTTGGAAAGGAGGCTCTGCTTTTGTTCCCACAGAAAGCCAGAGGCTATGGATCTGTTCCAGATTAAGATACATCAGGTTTGACCAGCCAAGATCCCCTGAAAGGTCTCCGATGATATCATGGCCCAGATAATCCAATGTCCAGATCGGATTCAAGGCAACTGGTTCAGACAATACAGCCTCATGGACTATTCCATAATCCTAAAATTTTCTTTGTGTCCCCATAAGATACAGCACCCCCCTCCAGCAGGAAGTAGTAAGAGAAGCTACACCCAAATTCCCAATTTATATGTAATTTTACTTTGTTAAGGTTAAAACCTTCCTTTCTGAAAAAAAAATAAAAGGGGGAGGGAAGTGCTGTGGGATGTTCTGTATGGCAAATGTGTTGCTCTGACTGGTCAATAAATAAAACACTGATTGGCCCGTGGCTAGGCAGGAAGTATAGATGGGACTAATAGAGAGGAGAAAGAAAGAACAGAAAGGCAGAAGGAGTCACTGCCAGCCACTGCCAGGACAAGCCACATGTGAAGATGCCGGTAAGCCACGAGCCACATGGCAAGGTATAGATTTATTGAAATGGATTAATTTAAGCTATAAGAACAGTTAGCAAGAAGCCTGCCATGGCCATACAGTTTGTAAGCAATATAAGTATCTGTGTTTACTTGGTTGGGTCTGAGTGGCTGTGGGATTGGCGGGTGACAAAGATTTGTCCTGACTGTGGGCAAGGCAGGAAAACTCTAGCTACAAGGGAGAATATGGGTGAGGTTAGAAGAAAGAATTGAAGGTAGATGTAATCAAATTTCAAGAATAAAGAAAAATATAATTTAAAAATAAGACCACAAGCTAGAGACTAAGCTTTTAAAACATGAGCCTTTGGGGACATTTCAGATTAAAAACATGTCAATGGTTTACAATGCAGTTCACTGCATTCTTTATCAAAAGGTATACTTTCAGGAAGCTATACCTTTCCTACTCTCTCAAGGAAGGATCTCTACTTTTCCTATTTTCTCTTTGAAAGGGTTCACCAAATTAATTCAGGTCCACACAGAAAAAAAAATCTCTCCCTGATGTACTGAAAACCTGCTGATCAAAGAACTTAATAACATATGCCATGCAATTTAAACTAATATCAGATAGGTGCTCCAACATACCCATAAGCCCCACCAACACTCAGGGTATATACTCAGAAGAAGGAATATTGAAGCCACATCCATCTTCTGCCTCCTACTTCACTCTGATCAAGCAGAAGCATTTTCTCCAAAAAAGATGGTTATCCTCTATCACAGCACTTGCCACTTCTGTCATGTGAGCATCGTTGTTCAGACACTTCCTTGTCTGTTAATCACACTTTGCCACAGAAGGTCTGCTCCCTCCATTGGCACTGAGTCTCTCTAGCTCTTGTTCCCCAGAGATGCACTGCACATACTGTGAATTCCACAAACAACAGTCATGTGGATCGATGAATGAATGAGTGAGTGAGTGGCAGTGCAGAAGAAACTTTAGTGTGGGAAACGTACTAGATTTTCCATTCCTGGGTGCTGGCCCCAAGAAACTGTAAAAAGTTTTGTTGTCCCTGTGTCCCCGTCCTTGGCTGTATCTCTACTGATGTCTCCTTGGGTCTTGTTTCCTAGCACAGCTCCATTTCACTAAGTGTCTCTCCCTTTCTCTGTTCATCTTTGAGTTTTCATTTTTAAAGTGAATTTTCTATTTTCCTCTAGTAATAATACAAGCATAGAGAAAAACAGTTAATAGAGCTGAAGCTAAGAACAGGTAAACAGTCAGCCTTAAACTGTTATTTCCACATTGTCCATTTTTGGTTACAGATTCTCTTCCAACAGTGTAGAAATAAAATATTTGGCCATTGTTTCTTGTTTTAATTATATTTTATTTATTTATTATGTGTATATGTTTGCGTGCCATAACATGAGTGTGGGAGTCGGGGTACAACTTATGAGAACTGGTTCTAACCTTCACTGTTTGAGTCTTGGGGTAATATAGCTCTGATTTTCAGAATTGTCAGTGAGTACCTTTATCTGCTGAGTCATCTTGTTGCCATTGGCTATTATTTCAAACAACAATTTTGGAGAATACCTGCAATGGTAGTTGAGGATTCAGCTACCTATCACAGCACCTGATCTTAGATAGTAAGTAGTAGAGACATGGATGCTTTGACTAAGAATTCAAATGCCCTGGCTTCAGACCAACAGTGGGTAGACTTTCTGCTTTGAGGCCATGGGATTCTCTCAATATTGCAGCCCATTCCTGTATGAGTTGACTACAGCCAAAGATCAACACTTCATGACTTAGTGTTGAGTTTATAGAAACACTAGATTGCTGTGGATGATTGATTGATAAATAAAACACTGATTAGCCATTAGCCAGACAGGAAGTATAGGTGGAACAAAGAGAGAGGAAAGGTCTGGGAAGTAGAAGGCAAAGGCAGAGATATACTGCCAGCCAGTGCCATGAAAAGTAGGATGTAAAGTACTGGTAAACCACAAGCCACATGGAAAGGTATAGATTAATAGAAATGGGTTGATTTAAGATATAGGAACTAGATAGCAAGAAACCTGAACTATTAGGCCAAACAGTTTAAATAATATAAGCTTCTGTGTGTTTATTTTATAAGTGGGCTGTAGGACCAGCTACACTAGATTTGTGATCCTGTCCGTGGAAGAGGAGATGGTGACAGTTTTTACAGAAAGCTGATTGTTTTGAAAGGATGCTGTTACCAGGCTGCCAAAGAAATCAGAGGGCAATCTGAACTGGCAGAGACTAATTGAAGCATCTCATTTCTGTGAGTGATGGCTGACCTGGCATTCTTTCTCTCTAGCATTTAGATCATTTATCATTTTCCTTACTCCTTTATGCATTCTAAGTTTGTTCATTCATTTGCTGTCCACATCCTCAGGTCAATCAGTCAGGTCTTCTCTTTTCTAGCCAATTTCTGCTCCTCTTGCTTGTTTAACTAATTTGTAATCTGTCTAAATGCAATTCCAGTTCATGGAATTCCAGCATCCTTTCCCTCTTAGCATTCTGCAAGGTTCAGAACCTAGCTTAGCTCCCCACTCAGGTCTCATTTCTGGTGTTAAAGGATAACTCGCCAAAGTACATTGTCTAAGCTTGCTAATTCTCTTATCTGTAAAACCTACATAATAGTCTTCTAAACCACTACATAGTGTTGTTGAAAGGGTAAAATATTAACATGTATGGGAATTATTTGCAACCCACAAGCTTTATAACACTATGGGGATGTGTTATCATTAGAGTTCAAAGAGATGGATTGCACTTTCTGTGGGCTTTAGACATAGGTTCAAGTGCCACCACAATGATTTCCTTGGTACTGTGTGAGTAACCTTATACGGCTTGTCATCACCCCAGTTTCATAGCATTCACTTTTGCTATTTCCATGATTTGTAGTGTTTACTACTGTTGTGGAATATTATTTTAACTAGGCAAAGATGTGTTACATTTGTTTATGCTGCATTAATTTAACAATATAAAGATGTGTTGTATCTGTTTAATCTTTTCTGGCTAAAGCACCTAATTGGTCTAATAAAGAGCTGAGTGGCCAACAGAAAGGCAAAGAAAGGATAGGTGGGGCTGGTGGGCAGAGAGAAAAAGTCAGAGGAGAAATCTAAGAACAGGAAGAGAAGAACGAGAGAAGGAGGAGAAGAGAATGAAGGAGAAAGAGAGGGTTCCCCCAGGACAAGAAGCCAGACAGCTGCCAGATAGCCTCCTGTCAGGCAGACATGAGAAGCAGTAAAAGTAAGATTTACAGAAATAAGAGCAAAAAGCCCTGAGGCAAAAGATAGATAAAAGAAAACAGGTTATTTTACATTAAAAGAGCTAGCCAGAAAAGAGCCTAAGCTATGCTGAGCATTCAAAACTAATAAGAAATCTCTGTGTCATGATTTGGAAGTTGGGTGGTGGCCTATAAGAAAAAGGCTGGTATATACTACCATTGCCAAATGAGCTTTTGACTGAAAAGGGGACTTGAGTGTGGTGGTAATCTAATTGTACTGAAATATTATTTTGATTGTATGTTAATAAATAAAGTTGTCCGGGGGTCAGAGCTATTAGAGCCATAGCAAGAGTGTGGCGGTGGTGGCACACGCCTTTAATCCCATAGATATCTGTGTGTTCAGGGATATAGCCAGCATTGGAGACATATGCCTTTAAGACCTAGGGGGCTGTACATTCAGACAGTGACGAGGCAGTCATGTGTTTGGGTTTACAACCAATGAGAAAGCAGAACAACATACTATAAAAAAAACGAACAGACAGGAAGCAGCTCTGATTCGGGAAGCTAGGACACCGCAGGCGGAAGGGTGAGATTTCAGCTCTGAGCTCTGACCTCTCGGCTTTCTCTTTTGCATTGTTTCTGTGTTTCTTATTTAATAAGACGGTTGGTTACATCTATACTTGAGACTTTTGAGTGCCTACCAGCAAGAACAAAATATAAAGTATCTTTGGTGGCTAATTCCTCAACAGGGTACCTGGGAGGAATAGAGAAACCAAGTGGTTAGATCACCTCTGTCACAGACAGATGGCAATACTATCAACAAAGAGGACCTGGGTTTGGTAAAGGAGATGAGAAGGAGGAAAGTAGATAGTATCTTGAGATGGCCAGTCTTTCATCAATTCCACAAAGCATTTAAAATGATCAATCAAATCCTCTCTTTCTCAAGGCTAAGCTCGGTGACTCAAACAGACACGATGGTCATGCAGTTCAGAGTTGGGACACTCAACATGTGATAGTTATGAGTATTGCCAGGTCCTCTAAGGTCAGTAAATCTGGAACTCTGAGCACTGATGGAGCAATTTCCACTTTAACATTACATGCCTAAGCATTTGTAAATATTTTCCCTGTAGTTGTATAATTTTTTCATTTCCCATTAGTTCTATAGTTTATACTTTTCATTATGGACTTGTAAGCTTGGGCAGCTACACAATAAACCTCTCAGAGCCAAGTTCTCTGTGGAAATGGAAAGTCAAAGCAGGTCAAGAGATGAAAAAAGGAAGGAAGAGTAGGAGCAGGCAAACGATGAATAGAGATGAAGTGAGAAAAGCTGTTTTTACCATAACATTTTTCTAAACAGTGCAACTATTTAATAGTCAAGTCTCTGAGGCAAGTTTACATTATTCATTGAGAACAAAGACTAGAGCTTTGTGCACATTTTTTTCATGGAAAAGCATTACTGGCTGAAAATGATTAGATTATGACATAAGAAAGACAAACATAATACTTGCTTTTGTTGGTTTGCCATTATATATAGAGAAACAACAAAGTCATCTTGTGTTCATCAAAGAAGGGGCATGAGGCAGGGCAGCTTCAACAGTGGTGATGGGAGTTGTTTCTGACAGTAACACACTCTGCTGGAGATGAAGCAGAAAAGGGAGCTCTGTTGAAAATAACTGGATATTTCCAACATTTTGACAATGATTGAATGAAAAAATGTATTTAATTTTGTACTTTGCATTATGATTCCTCTCTCTCTGTCTCTCTCTGTCTCTCTGTCTCTGTCTCTCTCTCTCTCTCTCTCTCTCACACACACACACACACACACACACAGACACACACACACACAGACACTCATGCAGAGCAAGGTGAGATTTACGTGGTCCAGGTATGTATTTTCCATTTTAGCCTATTTCTTTTTTTTTTTCTTTTTTTTAAATCTGATGATGTTGGACTTCACTCTATGAAAGGTGCTGCTAAAGAGACACCTATGAGCCGGGCGGTGGTGGCGCACGCCTTTAATCCCAGCACTCGGGAGGCAGAGGCAGGTGAATCTCTGTGAGTTTGAGGCCAGCCTGGTCTCCAAAGCGAGTTCCAGGAGAGAGAGAGAGAGAGAGAGAGAGAGAGAGAGAGAGAGAGAGAGAGAGAGAGAGAGAGAGAGACCTATGTAAGATTTCCTGAGAATTGTGACAGGTTTGGCTCTGTCTTCTCCACACTTCTTTGGAATTAACATTTTGCTGTTTTTGAAAGAATAACATTGGGTGGGGAGTTATGATAACATGGCTTGTTGGCATACAGCTTTTCTATGTGCAGTGTGCTTTTAGGAATAGTATGAAACCTGGACCTGTCTCTCTTTAGCATGTGAAAGTCATTACCAGGCTCTGCCTCTTGCTTAATACAGGTCTGTGAAATGGCTGCTGTGGGTCAGAACCTTCTCTTTCAGAATTAATTTGGAGCCATTTTTTTTCATTTTCTGATCTGTTGATTTTATTTCTAGTACTTCTTTCTTTTTAAAACTATTTCCTTTTTATTTTTGATTATGTGTATGCCTGCATGTCTTATGTCTGTGTCCATGCATGCAGTACCTGAAGGGACCAGAAGAGGGCATTAGATCTCTTGGAGCTGGAGTTACAGACAGTTGTGAGATGCCTAAAGTAGGTGCAGTAAATCAAACTCAGGTCTCTTGGAAGAACAGTATGTTCTTTTAACCACTGTGTCATCTTCCAGCCTCAAAACACTTCTAAGAATTAAAAAAAATAGAATTATTCTCATTGACTTGTGTAAATGTGTATTTGTTAGGTAGATCAGATTTGTGTAAATTCATAAAGGAAGAAACCTATAATAATACTGTTTGTGTCCATTGTTTCACAAGCCAGTTTTTAAGCTATCTGAACCCTAATACAGAGTAGCTGTCCATAAACATGTCTAACATGTCACACCTCTATTGAAAGCTACTACTTCAATGGCCTTTTGCGCACAGGAAAGGAAGAGGAGGAGGCCTTGATGGATGTGTGTGCAATAACAGGTTTGATGTTTCTCCAATGGTTTTTCAGCCACCAGACAGAATATACTCACAACAAAATGTCTTGGCTGTCTGTTGGCTCTTTCTTCATCAAAGAAATCAGAAAATGAGTCGGAATGGCTTGACTGACCTATCATAATGGCTGCATGCTTTTCAACATTCCTGAATAGTCCATGTAATAAGTACGTTCAGAAAATGACGTCATTTTGGTCTTTATTCTTACAACTCTTTTCTGACTGCTTTTCCCTCTCCAGGTAACTCCTCCTGGGATGTAGCCTACTTTTCAGTCTTGTCAAACCACATTCTTCACAGCTTCTAGTTCATGTTACATTTTCTAACTCTGTATATTGACCTGTACTGTCCTTACATTTATCTTCAATAACTTGGAGTGATGAGACTTAATCTTTGGGTTCACCCTAAATATTATTATTCAACTGATAATTTATTTAGTCATGATCACTTATTATACTCATATCTTCAGTACTGTCAGAGATCATGGGTGAGTACATGCACACACACACACACACACACACACACACACACACACACACACACCATGCTAGTTACAATCTTCTGTGCAAGGTGGGCCTACAGCAAGTAATTGCATTAATATGTGATGACTGCCATGTTAAAGGAACTATGTGTGGCTCTCTGGATTTTCATAAGAAGAATACTTAAACCAGTTTCTTAGTTATTGTTCCATTGTTGTGAATAGATACCATGACCAAGGCAACTCATAAAAGAAAGCATTTAATTGGGGTATTGCTTATAGTTTTAGAGGATTGAGGTTAGTCCATAATCAAGGTGGGAAGCAGATAATCATTACACTAGAGAGTAGCTAAAAGCTATATAAAGGAACCAAGGAAAGCAATTGGATCACAGGGAAAGCTCTACTAAAAATACAAAATAATGAGATAAGTTAAAAAGAAAGTTGAAGCTTGGAAAATAAGCCAAAAGTAGATCAGAGAGGAAGTCTCTCAGAAAGAAACAGGTACTCTTGCAATATTTTAAACTACAAAGTAGCCTTCACAGATTTGGCTGTCACAAGAAATATGACTAAAGGACAAGTAGTTAGATGGAGAGGCTTTACAGAAGTGTGGATGCAAAACAATACTCATCTGAACCAGAGAGGTGGAAAGAGAGGAAGTGAGTTTTGAGATGCTTAGCTATGGGATATAGGACTTGATGATGGAATAGACATAAGAAAAGATGTCAAAGTGAAAAAAGGTAGAAGACTTTGACATGATAATTTTCTGGCATTAAAGAGTCAAAAGAAGAGACCTAATACACCACAGACATTGGACTCTGAGATACTTACTAGTTAGGTCTATGAATTTGTGAATCTGTCTCTTTGTCAGTGCCATTATTGGAACCAAGAGGCAGACAGTGATAGGCCCAGAATAAACTCTGGGGAATGAAACACATTCAAATTTTAGTAAGGTAGGAACTCCAAAATAATGAAAACTCAGATAGATACAAGAAAATTAGAATCTGCTGTCAAGGAGGCTGGAAGAGAGAACACACTGCAGAGGAGCAGCTAAGTGTGCATTTCCCCCAGCAACCAAGTGAGGAAAAGACTGAGATATAGTGTTTTTAGGATTTGTATATGGACTAGTTTTTCTTAAAAGACTTCTTATTTGCACTGTAATAGTATCACCACAAGTAGGCTATCTCAGTCTCAAAAGTGCTCAATGTTAAATGATACATGATTATTTTATTATTCATAATGGTAGTTCTGGAATTTAAGGAGTCCAAACATGAGCAGATGGCTCATTGGTAACTCAGTTACAGAAACTAAAGTGGAAATACACGTAAACAATAATGACCCTTGATTTGTGATGATAAAGAATTGAGCAGAGACTAATTGACGAAGTTGTGGAGAAGCTGAGAGTGTGTCTAGGGAACTTTCTCTGTGAAGATGTAAACAAGTATCTACTCTTTCAGAAATAAGCCAAAGCACAGTTCCATCATAGTCTAACCTGGAGAACCAATGAGTTTATTGGGCGTACTTGTAGAACATGGAAGAGGGGTTACTTGCAAAAGCAAGAATAACCACAAAGCAGGTGTACCACTGGGAAATCTCACCCCAGCATAGATGGTGACTTCTTTAGATCTACAGAGATGCCCCTCTTCCATGAATCCTCCAAATTGCTTATAGATTCTAACACCTCCCAAGACAATGAGACCAAAGGCAAGGAGGGAAAATTATATGTAAGAGGATGGAGGTGCACAAAAAGCAACTAAAGTACCAGGCACAGCTCCAATGATCCTTCTCCTTCTGGCTCTCTCAATCTGTGATGGTATGTGAGCAAACCTGATATTGAGGCTCTCTTGCAAGTGATCATAGCTGCTCTGATAAAGATGATGGCTGTAATATATGGAGGATAGCATTGTTAACAGAGTGTCATTAAGGACCATGTTTAAATGTTGTTGGGAAAGAAAGTATATATAAAGAAAAATGATGTTGGAATAGAAGTTTGGTAGACAATTGAAATCACAGTGATGGGCATTAGACAATAAAGTCATACCTTTCCATTGCATCCAAAGAAAATGAAGAAAAAATAAATGGCCAAATGCATGTAAGTCCAGATTTGTCAGGACTTTCCATCATGTGACTTCCCTTTTCTCCTTGATGATAGAGGTTAAGTTGCTTGAGGTGTCAGAATCTATTTGTTGAACATTGTCACTCATGACAATCTGTCAGTTATTTTTAGCTGGATCTGGTGAGGATGGAACTAAGGAGCACCCTTTTAGGTTTAGTCTCCAAGCATCCAAAGTAGGTGGCAGTGGCGGAGGGTCAGAGTGTGACTATGGTTGGGGTGTCCCCGGATTCCAGAGAGCCTGAGCTCTAGACCCTGAACAAGGTTTCTGTGATCCTTCCATTTGCACACATGCTAAACACCAAGTTTTTCTAACTTCTAGTCTTTAGTGTTTTAGTAGTAGCACTTACTACACAGAATAATGGATTTCACTGTGAAGTTTGATCATACCCCTGTCTCATAGCTCTGTATTATCTTTCCTTCCTCCTGCTTCCCTCTGATCCCTTTCATTTTTCATAATATATACTATCTGTTTATTTTTAAATTTCTCTCCTACCCCTAGATTCCATATATGAGAGAAAATATAAAATGACTGTCTTTGTAAGTCTGGCAAATGTCCCTTAATATGGATTTACTTTGAAAGTAGCAGGAGTGAAGGAAAATAAGAAAACTCAGTGCACTCACTTTTAAGTACCCCCACACCTCTCCTTCAGGATTCATTACACACTTTCCCATAGAGAAAAGCAACTTACCGTTCAGCATTTCTGCTTCTAAAGAATTCATGCTTATATCCTCATGGGTTTGAGGATAATTATGGGGATTTCAATATCATTCGAGAATCTGGACTGAACAATGTGGACTGGATCTTTTATACAAGGAGTAGAAGGAATTCTAAATTTAATGGTAGAATACCTGAGTTTGAATCTCTTGCTTGCTACCAATTAGTCTTCACTTATTTGAACCCAGTCCTTCGCTCATCTAAAAGAAAGGATTGAGACTGTCCTGCTGAAAGCATGCAGCTTCCACAAAAGTGAGCAGATAGTACTCATGAAAGCATCTGAGTTAGTAAGTTTCAGTGGTCAACTTGGGAAAGCCTAGAGCCATAAGAAAGGGAAGCTCCATTGAATTGTCTCTCTGTCAGGTTGGCCAGTAGACTTGTCTGTGGGGGATTTTAACACGGTGTTAAAAGGTCTTATTAATAATAAAAACACAGTGCCAGCTATTGAGGTAAATTCTGAAAGATCAGAGAGAGAGAACAAGCCACAGCCAACCTCACCTCGCCAATGTTTCCTTAAATCGGAAGCCTCTGAGTCCTCACCCGAATGGATCTCAGCTGAACTGCTGCTCAAAAGCCTAAAAGCTTAAAAAGCCTCTAGTTCCTGTTCCTCACGACTTATATACTTTTCTGCTTCCTACCATCACTTCCTGGGACTAAAGGCATGAGATCTCAAGTGCTGGGATTAAAGGTGTGTCACCATGCCTGACTGTTTCCAGTGTGGCCTTGAACTCACAGAGATCCAGATGGATCTCTGCTTCCACAATGCTAGGATTAAAGGTGTGTGCTACCACTGCCTAACCTCAATGTTTAATATAGTGGCTGTTCTGTTCTATGACACCCAGATAAGTTTATTGAGGTTCACAACCACAGGGAATTTTCTTGATTATTGACTAATGTAGGAGGGCCGGGCCCACTGCAGGAGCTACCATGGCTAGACAGGTGATCCTGAGTTATATGTAAAAGCTAGCTAAGCATGAACCAGTAAGAAAGCTAAAGAGTAGCCAGTAAGCAGAATTTCTCTATGGTTTCTGCTTAGAAAGAGGTCTGTCTTGGGGTTTCTGTTACTGTGAAGAGATACCATGACCACAGCAACTCTTATAAAGGAAAATGTTTAATTGGGCTAGCTCACAGTTCAGAGGTTTAGACCATTATCTTCAAATCAGGTGGCATGCAGGCAGGCATGGTGCTGGAGAAAGAGCTGAGAGTTCTACATCTTGATATACAGGCAACAGGAAGTTAAACTGTGTCTACACTGAGCATAGCTTGAGCATAGAAGACCTCAAAGTCCATCCCCATAGTGACACACTCCCTCCAACAAGACCATACCTACTTCAACAAAGCCATACCTTCTAATAGTGCCACTCCCTATGAACTTATGGGGGCCAATAACATTCAAACTATCACAAGGTCCTACCTTGAGTTCTTGCCCTGACTTTCCTCAATGATGGACTGTGACTGGGGAGTATTAGCCAAATAAACCCTTTCTTCCCCAAGCTGCTTTTATTAATAGTGTTTTATCACCAGTAAGGAATGAAACTAGAGTAGCACCCTTAATCAAGGGTAAGGAATGAAATAAAGGGTGGTATCTGGACCACTTCTAAGTGCTGTGATACTTGGGAGTTGACATATTTCATTGATACTGATGTAAAGACTGGAACCATAATACAGCAGAAAATTCAAAGAACAATTTGAGTTTACTTTCAATCAAATAGAATTAAACTAAATAACAGCATTAATCCAGAAATCAGGCTGGCCTGGGGTAGTCTCTCTGTCTCTCTCTCTCTCTCTCTCTCTCTCTCTCTCTCTCTCTCTCTCTCTCTCTCTCTTTCTCTCTCTCTCTCTGCTTTCCTTTCCTTTACTTTTTTCCTCTTTTTTAGTTTTAGGGAAATTTAGGGGCATTTTATGTTTAGCAGAAAACCACACACACCACCACCACCACCATCACATCAACAACAAAATTCTTAGCATAGCTCATGGAATTAAAAGTATGAGCTAGTTCAATGTCACATCAGCATTATCTAGACTTACAAACAGTGGACCTTAAATCACATTTAGCCAAATAAGTTCCATTGCAAAATGTTTCCTAAGGCAGGGAGCCCATCAAAGGTTATAGCTAAGTTATGAGTTTTCCTCTCATTAACTCTACAATGACCAAAACTACAAGGCCATTGATGAAGTAATTTGAGAAAATGAAGCTTTTCTCTGAGCTATCATTAGACATTTGACTCTATTAAAGTTAATCTGCTTGAGTTTTTTGTTTCAAGACAGTGGAAAGATTTTACCTCTACATCTCACCCTCATCTTCCCTTCCTAGAGAATCCTTCTTCTTGTATGAACCTATCTGGTAGCTGCAGGTAAACACATTTGCAGCCTTGGTTTGCCAAGATCTGTCCTGACCTACATATTCATTTGAAGTTCCTGGCTCTACATTTAGAAAAGGCAGTTGCCAAGTTTTTGCAATGGAGGCACAGTTCAGTGATCTGCTCCCCTACCCTGTCTCTTCTCTTTAAAGACTCATGAAGGTGGTAGTCAGGCCAAACCTAATGTGACCTCCCACCGAGAACTCCACTCCCAAGTCCATCCCTGACTCAGTAAACCTCAAGACACAAGGAAATCAAATTTGCAATAATTTGGAATAGTAGTTGATCTAATAGATCAACTGATGATGATCTAATAGATCATCCAGACACAATTCTTCTGCCTAATGTTTAATTTTAAATAACAGCATGACACTCTGAACAATGACATGAAAAGAAGGTTCTTCATGAGCTCAATAGGCTCTGCCTTCTTTTCTTTTATGTTTAGGCCATGGAATATTCTAGTCAGATAATGTAAATAAGTCTAGTTCAAGAGCAGTGATTTGACCCTCTTTGCCCAAAGGGGATTTTATCAGCATAAGACCTGGAAGACCACAAAAATTCTGGTGTGGGAATGGAAGCTGCTCTCACTCTTTTAGAAAATATTTTATTCATTATCACAAAATATGTTAAAAGAAGAGGCATATACATGCATACACACTCACATGCACACACACACATATATGTATGTATATATATATGTGTGTGTGTATATATATATATATATACATATATATATCCTTTTGTGTGAGCTTATGTGAAGACAGCATCTAATGGTTTCAGCTATACACATAGAACTGTGGCTCCCATTACATGATCATTCACATGGAAGTGTGCTGAAGGATTAATGCCAATGTGGTCCATATAGCAGAGTAAAAGAAAGGAATGTGGTTCTTAATGATGTTCTCATTTCTAATATAAAAATCTCCCACTGGGCTTCTTTGTAGCCCTCAAACACCTTATATCACCCTTAAACAATTATCTGAGATAGTCTCAATCATTTTTTTTCTCAACAAGAACAAGGTTCCACAAAGGCCTTTGGTGTCTTCTAGGTGGAATAAAAGCCTTCATAGCCACTTTGCTGATGATGCTAAGGCAGCAAATGAAAAACCAGGTAAGAAAAAGCCTTCGTTTTAGAATCATGACATCATTCACCATGCTTTACTGGCTCTATCAACTTTCCAACTTCTTGAAAGAAACTTCAGTTTCTCAAATTATTTCACCAGTAATCTTGCAAAGCCTAGGTTTCTTTAGTCCTTCCTCATCCTGAACACAGGTACCTTATACCTAAAACTCTTCCCTTGACTCTCCCTGGTGGTCTAAAGTACCGACTGCTGTTGTGTGGCTGCATACTACCACCATCCTCACACAAATGTTATACATTTTCACTGTTGGATGTGACTCAAAGCTGCAACAACATGCAGCAGGTGAAAACTGTAGCTTCAGCTTCTGCTGCTAGAAATATTCCCATATGGAAACTGGAAAGCATGTAGCAAGCAGAGCCTTCCTGATGAAAGGGTCTCCTCAATTCTGACACAACTGATAAAGTATGAATTTTAGGATAGGCTTATCTTGTCTTGGGGCCTCAGGTCATTATCTGATTAAAACTTTCAACCAGCCCTTACCCTGTCTCCCACCTGATTCACATTAAAATATCTTACTCCACCATGAAATGACAACTTAAAAATTGAAGGTAAAAATTACTTATTATTTTGAAAAATCATGTTTAAAACATAACTACTTTTACCTGTTCCCATAGATTTGTTTTAATATTAGAGATATAAGCATATCTATCCACATATATAAACATATATTTAATGTTCTGAGTCCAAAGTTGCCATCATTAATTTCTTAAACTTTATGTATCATTGAGTGTATGTGTGTGGTTGGGGATAGGCACATGCCCATGTGCTAGAGTGCACATATGGAGTCAGAGGAGAAACTTGTGCAGTTAGTTCTCCCTTTTTACCTTTACATAGGTTCCAGAAATTGTACACCAGTTATCTGGTTTGTGCTTCAAGCCCTTCACTGAGGCATCTCACTAGTCCACCATCATTAAATTTTTTTCAATGAATTTTCTCTACCATCTCTTCCTATTATTTTAAGACAAACTAACTTTCACAATTCATTTTCTTGTTTAGTTTTGGGGGGCTTTCTTTTTAATCAAAGAACCCCACCCTCAACCATGACACCATTGCTCTTAGTGAAGAGTGATAATCTTCTACTATGCTTGCTTCAGATGGTGTGTGTATACACATATGTGCAAACAGGTACAGACGTGTACTACATGACTTAGTGTGTCACACTGAGAAGAAAATGAGAAAAGAGATACTACCTTTTACTCTTTCACTATCAACTATCAATCTCATTCTCTGAAAACCTACTCAATCCCATGAAATCATTCCTCTTTTCCCCTTCTTGTTCCTTATTTATGTGCAAGACTTCATGACGCTCCTATACATGTGTCAAGAATTTGGCAGCAAGACTCTAAATCACACCATCTACAGCTCTGATGTACTAGGGTAGACATGACAGCAATCCACAGGTCTTAAACTTGGATATGTTTACTTGGATACGCCACATTTGGTGATTAAGTGAATCACTTTAGACTGGAAGCAAGCATATCTGGGATCCAAGAGGTCATCTGGGAGACTGTCAGTAATCCAGAAAACACTTGATGAGTAACTAGGTTTAAAAGAATGTCAGAAATGACAAGAGGTGTGGTAGTTTGAATAGGAATGACCCCCATACACTCATGTGTTTGAATACTTAGCCCATGGGGAGTGGCACTATTAGGAGATGTGTCCTTGTTGGAATAGGTGTGGCCTTGTTGGAGGAAGTATGTCACTGCGGAAGTGAGCTTTGCTGTCTTATTCACTCAAGCTATGCTCAGTGTGCCACACAGTCTCCTTCTGCTGCCTGAGGATCAAGACATAGAACATTCAGCTCCTTTTCCAGTACCATGTTTGCCTACATGCCACCGTGTCTGGCCATGATGATAATGGACTAAATCTCTGAAACTGTAATCAGCCCTAATTAAATGTTTTCCTTTATAAAAGTTGTCATGATCATGGTGTCTCTTCACAGCAGTAAACCCCTAAGACAGAAGTCATGTCTAAAGGTTGCTGGTGGTTAGTCTGTGGTTGAATACAGAATATGAAAAGGCAGGAACTGAAATGTTCTCTAGTTTGAATGAACTAGTAGGCAGTGATGCTGCAACTGAAAGAAAGATATCAACAAAACAGTAATAATAGCTTGTATTAATTGAGCATTTACATGCAAGATAGTCTTCAGCATGGTTTTCAGGTGGCTTTTCACTTCATTCTCACATAACTTAGGCTTTTTGTTGTTGTTTTGGTTTGGTTTTTACTATTTTAACTATCAAAAGAAAAACTGATTTGCACATTAAATATGTGATGTAAGGCATACTGTTGGGAATGATGGAGTATAGGTGCTCTAACATCAGGACATGTGCTTGTACTTTCTCTGAGCCTAAGGGGCCACAATAGCACCATAGCTAGGCTTCTCCTGGTCCCAGCCTCCACCTGTTAAAGCAGGAAGAGTGACCCCAGCCAATCAGGTTCAGGATGACCTCATCCCCTCCTGGCTGCCTATAAGAGGAGCTTGTGAGCTCCATTTGGGTTGCAGCCATTTTGTTGTCTGGCTGGTTGACCCCAGCAAGCTGGAATTAACAATGTTCTTGCTGATTGCATATGTGAGTAGTGATCTTTGTTTTGTGGGGTGTTCTGTGGACCCTAACAAGCCATTGGTGGAAATGTAGGCAGGTGCGGGGTGACATCCCATGAACATTATGGAAGAGATGGTCTACTCTGGTTCCTAATGCAGATTCTCAGAGACTCCCTTCAGCAAGGAATTGGTCAAATGAGTTGGAACTCTGGGTAAGCATAGATACTTTGGAAGTGTTAGTGTGGGCAGTAGCTGAGGTACTTTGGAAAGTGAAAATTCCAGTGGACTGAAGAGAGATCCCTAGGGAAAAAACAACATGGAGAGACAGTTAAAACATGAATCTGAATAAGAACGAATCATCCATCAGGGTCTATGAAACACATAAAAGGTTATGGTGGGAAACATAGTTGAGAGCCTCTTTTCTTAGTAATAGATCTAATAGAAACAGCCCTGAAAACACTTCATTTAATTTTTGAATGAAAAAAATAAATAATGACCCAATACATGTAGGAAGGGACCCAAGAAGCAGGGGGCAATAGGTTCAGAAATAAGTGAAAGGTAGCCAAGTGAAGAGGTAAACACTGTTTAATTTGCAGAGAGTAGGGACAAAAAGTGGAACCAGATGATAGCTAAGAGATACCGACTCAAGTTCATTTCTTATTATTCATGTAATTCTTTGGGATAACAGAAATAAACACACTGTTGCAAAATTGCCTATGTAGATGATCACGGAGGAAGCCTCCTTCCCACTGCAGGAAAACAAGGGTCCATGGGAGAAGTTAAGGTTGCATAGAAACTTTTCCCTATGCCCACTCATATGTTTTGTTTCTTCAGTCCAGTAACAGATAACTTATGAAGTAATCATGAAGGGAATTCCCCTCATCTTAGTAAAGTTCCAGCTCCTTTATCTGACCTAGAATCTACCCCAGCATCAAGAATTCTTGTCATTAGTTTTCTCTGTTATCTGCTGTACTTCAAGCTCAACTTCTCCCCAAGTCCTCTTTTTTTGGTCTCTAAGAAATTCCAAGAGACACTACTCTCCTCAATTCTATTTCCTCCTCTAGTTCCCAATCATCTGGGTCCCATTTCCCACTGACAAGCTTTAACAAGAACTGTTTTATAGGCAAAGATTACATCTGCTTTCCTCCATACTCTCATTCTATAAGGTTTGGGGTTCTATTACAGTAGTAAATTACTCTCTTAAAAGTTATCATTATGTCCATACCTCTTTGTTTCTTTTTTCCTGCTAAATTGAGTCCTGTACTTCTGCAAGTTCACCACTTCCCTCGATACAACCAATGACTATATTATTTTGATTACTCCATATCTGGCTGTAAATCTTCTACTATTACTGGTACTACTAATATTGTGTAAAACTTTCCAAGTACATGCTAAGCCCTCCAGACTTGTCTAAATCATTACATGAATTAAACATTGGTTCAAACGTACTTATGAATCAGAGGTATAACTATCTCCATTCTGTAGTGGAGTAAACAGATTCAGTTTGGTTAACTGGCTCAAGATTACATCACTAATGAGAGATATATACAAGATTGAAACCTAGAAAGCCTGATTCAAATCTTATGTTCTTGATCCCCTATCAGGAACAGCTTCTAACAATTCTTAGCCTACATAGAGTGATCATACATGGTGACTTCTTAGGCTCTCCCAAGTTTGAACTGTAATTGCTCCATAATTATTAAATAGTCCACTTACACACACACACACACACACACACACACACACACACACACACAAATAAATAAATAGAAATTCCAATTTGAATAATAGATTACATAATCATGCTAATCATTTCCCTATATTCGAATTTTTCAGTCTGCTTAAGGCCTGTCCTAGGCACACAACATTCACAATTACTAGGCCTTACAGCTATGTCAGCTATGTATCAAGTTTGGGTTTCTCATTCCCCTGCAAAGATGGGTTTAGGAAAAAAGCCACACATGCACTAAGTGGCTAAATCTGGCAGAATAAAACCATAGACATGTCTGGCTCTGAAATCTCTTGTCTGTGTTTTTATTTCTTCTTGTGCATTCTAATCATCTTAGCCCCTTTCTTTGAATATCTCTGGGTGGTACCTTCTCTTTTACTTGTGTGATAGTTGCATATCTGTCTTCTATCAATAATGAATGGGACCTATGCAGCCTCAGCCTCAACTAGTTTTATATTCTCCTGCACTCAGACCATTTGACCGTCCCCTATAAATCCCTTAGTAACTATTTTTTTATTTTTATTCAGCAGTCTCATTATTATGCACAAGTAGCTCAGGTGCTGAATTTAACTCTTTTTTTTCCCCCTGGCTTTCCTTGGGGCAAGCTTCTCAACTATTCAGCCCACACACTACTCTGTGCTCTGATACAGTCAGCCACAGTCTGCTGAACACAATTTCCACTTGATGATTAGAAAATGCAGTCCAATCAAAAGCACATCTGCCCCAACATCCTCCATTATAATTTGTGGGCATTGAGTGCCACCTCCCAAATTCTGAAAGCACCAGGCCAACTGCAGTCACAGATGCATTTTCCATTTTGAAAAGAGAATGAGTTTCACTTTTCATGTTCACAAATTGGGAGTGGATTAAAAACAACCTATTTCAATCCTCTACTCAGTGCCTGATGCTCAAGATTACATGTTTTTAAACTAGTGCATGATTTTAGGTTCAGTGCTGTCTGTACAGTCAAATCACTTGGGAACTTATAAAATGCACACATGCCCAGAGCCCATAACAGACCAATTATACAAGATCTCTGTGCTTCAGTGTTTCATTGACCTCCCTCAAGTTATTTTTGTCTGCAGCCTGGTTGAGAGATACCAAGTTAGAGGGAATTTACCTGTCCCCATAGAGACTTTTGAAGACATCCCTAAAGAGTTCCAAAGAAGAGAATCTGGAAATAAGGTACAGAAGATTCCTCACTGTAACAGTCCAAATCCATGGATTATATATTTTGGCAGCTTATACAATCTCTGCTTCTAGAAGAATGCAGAAGACCCCCCCTTCCTGCTCCAGAAAGATCTATAGAATGAGTAGCTGCACTTCCTCATTTTGTGTTTGATCAGCTCCTTTTGGCTGTGTGGCTCAGAATGAGTTACCCTAACTCCTCCCTGGACCCCTGAGTCTGTTTCTGGACATACTAGCTCAGGACTTTCCTGGTTCTGGTAAGGCTAACTGAGGCAATATGTAAAATAAAAACACACCAAACAAACCACCAAACAGAATCACTACCAAGGTTGAATGTAGACATTTCTACAGACATAGGCTTTTATCTTTCTTTCTTAATCTTGGCCTAAGGATAAGAAGGGAGCATGGGAAGAAAGAATTCCATCATTCAAAACCCTCATCAAAATGGAACTGCATTGTTATTGTCAGTGGAGTTTGCAGTCCTATTCTGCTTTGCTCTTTTGTGTGTTTTTCCAGCATTATTTTTATGAAAAGGTATGTGGGACACTATAGGAAAATGAAGTGCCTTCATCATGGATCTGAGAACTTACTTCTTGTAAAGGATCAAATGAAAACCTACTGCCACAGGTCCTTCTTGATTAGTAGCCTAGAAGCCCTGATGGGGGTCCCTTGCTTGCCCCCATCGTCTGAATTAGGCAGGCTGCCAGGATTGGTGACTGCTCACTGTTTTGTTCATCATGTTCAAGATCTAAGTCTCCTGTTAGGTAAAAGTCCTTCTCCAGTGACGACCTTGACTTAAATGTCTCCATTAAAACTTAGATAGTCTACATATTATTGACAAGGAATCCTGGACTGCCTTGACCCAATAATTTCATTTATGCCAAGCAATGTTAATCTCACTGGTGCCATAAAGAGAGACTCACATTTGGGCAGAGTTACAACAATCACCATCACTATCCTCAGAGGGCTTACCCTCAATTATGCACACCTTCTGCTGCTGTCATTGAGTTCACCTTTCAGAGCATGCTCAGCTAGGCATAATAATTATATCTCTGTTCTATAAATGGAATATGAGACAGTCTTAAAGAGCCATATTTCATATTGATACCCAATTACATCGGGAGTGGTTTTTTTCCCCATTGGTTTAAAGGAATTGGTGAGGAAGGTTAATGATTTAATTAAGTCCACTGCCCACCCCCACACCAGTCCTACTATTACTCCTGAATGGAGGCTTGCATAGCTCAAAGGAGGTGCAGGGAGGAAGGGAGGCATAGAATGGCAGCTTGGATTTTTCAGTTAATGGCAGTTTTATTATTGCATCTTGAACTAGTGACACTGGCTCAGGGAGTTGCAGGGGAGCAGTTGTGGTTGCCAAAGTTCACATTAAACTATGCCGATAAAGAATATACTATGAATGACCAGCCAAGCAATTGAAACTCTCCTCTTGACAGGAGCAAAAGTCTTAGTCTATGTATTCCTGAATTCTTAATCTGTCTGCCCAAGATTTGGGAACAAGTTTGTAACCCATGCTATATACTTAGGGGTGGCAGGCATGCTTTAGACATTGTTTCCTCTTTCCATCTCACACCAAGTGGCATTTAGCCACATCTCTCTCTAATGAATGAATGGTAGAAAGTAATTTGGATACAAAGTCTAATCCACCACTCTTCTGCTATGGAATCAGCCATTTCCTTTACTTCTTTGTTCTATTCATTAGTCCAAAGCTCGCTTGAACATATACTTGAAGTGCATTTGTGAGACCAGGAATAGGCTTCCAACTCCACAAAGGCTGTGCTTTAGAAGCAAAGAAAGTTACAAGAAGTATGTGAACTGCTTACTCTGTGAGAAGATAGCAAAATCTGGGGAAAACAAAGTAGACAAGATCATTGGGACTGGCAGCAAAGGAAAGGACATGCTCCACATCATTGATAAGGTGTGCCTTGAGCAGCCAGAAAAAAAAGGGACTCCCTTAGCTGGAAGATGGTGGGGAGAAACAGACCAGGCAGAAGGCAAAGGCCATGAAGAGGTTCTGTGGCAAAAGCTTAAGAAAGAGCTGGCCCAGGAGGAGACTGTGAACTAAGTTGGGAGGGGGAAGCAGAGATCAGAGAAGCAATATTAAGCAGGTTACATGAGGCCTTAAACCACTATGGAAGCTCATGCTCCCTTTGAATAGAAGAAGGATCATTGAAAATTTTAAATGAAAGAGTAGCAAGATACAAGCTCATTTTTCAAAGAACATCTGTGGCTCTTCATGGTGGACTTGGGGGGAGTGCAGAAAGTAGAAGCAGTGGGATTTAAACTTTGAGTTTCTGGTTTCTTATTCAGTTTAAGGTGCAGCAGACTCTTACTATGGACTATTCCACTGTTCCCATGCTAAAAATGATACTGTATCTTCTATTAACACTCATTGCAATGATTTCTATTTAGGGAACAACATTATGGGCTTCTTTCACAAAGTTTCCAAAATTTCTGCTAAGTCTGATTGACCACAGCCCATCAATGACACTGTATGCCACAGCTAATCTTTAAGGTTCTATAACTCTCTAGATTCAGGTCCTCAACTGATAACCAAGGTGAAAAGAAAGCTTTGCCCAGTTGCCCACCCTACAAGACCATACTGGCCTGACAAGGTGAATTTTCTCTGCCCACTTCCTTCCTTCAGGCAACCATATTCAGCTCTTTTACCAGGCCCACGGTGATAATGTTTCTCCTGCTCCTTTGTTACTATCTAATAAAACCCACCTTTCTCTTCATGCAATCCTCAAGGCTGAAGTGAAAATAATTATTTACCTAAGAGAGTGCTGACATCATAGATATGAAGAACAAGGCATGCTGTTCATTATTATGAACATATGAGCTATATCTGTACTGCAAAGTGGTCTCTAAACATTACATATTTCGTCTTTTCTCTCTGCTCATGGAATCAAAGAATCCAAGAGATAATTCTGAGATAATTTTTACTGTCTCTGACCTCATAATTCCCCAAATTTGCTTTGTTTACAGTGCTCAGTGTGCTCTGATGGGGTGGTAAGAAGAGGGATGGGGCTATATTTGATGAAGCTTATCTGTGAGCATATAGAAATATCAGAACTATTATACTGCTCAGGAATTCTGGATTGGTGCTTGTATAACAGCCTTTATGATTTTTAGACAATTGCTAAAAATTAAAATCCAGAGGCATGATTTATAGCTCCAAATATTTCAAAAAATAGAAATTTATGGATTCCTTAGCCCTGACAGTGCTGATGTTCTGCATAAAATTTCTATAAAGAACAGAGTATGTCTTGTCTTTCCTAAATAGGATTAATTCTGAATTATAGACAATGTACATTAGTAAAATCACACAAGAGATCAGCATTGTGCCTTACCTCTATTTAAATTGTGTATGTACCTTGAAGATAAGATTTCATCTGGTGAAATGGCTTAAGTTTAAAACTACCTTATTAATTACGAATTTTCATCTAGTGACAATCATTTATTGTCATAAAATTATAAGAATTCTTCTGCATTTGTTGGGCTATCATATATAGCATGCTACTTGAATCTCACACTGGCCTGAGACCCACACTAGTGCTTATTGATAGAGAGCTGAAAGGTATTATATATATGAACTTCCTGATGAGATTTCAATATTTCTATCAGATGACAGAAATTTATGAGGACTAGGGACTGCACCTTCAGTTACTTTATTTTATTTTATTTTACATAGGAGAAATAAGGTTTGTGAAGGAGATACAGTGAGGACTTTCTCTTTTACTTTTTCACCATGAGCCATCTGGAGACTGGATACATTGAGGCTGCTTTCATGATGGCTGTGTGTGTGTAGCTTGTCTTCCCATTGCTAGGTTCTCAAGAGAGCCACCATTTGGCAAATGGAAAAGCATCATTAAAGATTTACTCCACCTGCTGAATTAATCTGCATTTTATTTGTGCCTTTTTTCTTTCCCGTCCATGTGAATTCTGGGAGACTCAGTTTCATTCAGATTCTTATGACTGTTATTGGTAAAATTAGAAAATAAATCAATGTCATGCATCATTTCTAATAGGTTACTAATGACAGGATGTCCCATCTGAGATAGCTTACTTATTCGGTCAAAAAAATCCACATGGCATTTTCTTTCAGAATTAAGCTTTTGTCAGTTCATCTTATCACTTGATTCGTATTTCCTCAGCACAGTTTAAGAACAGAACAAAAAGGGAAGGGGAGGTGATTCAATGGCTAGAATGTCTGCTCTGCAAGCATGACAACTTGAGCTCTGATCTACAGAACCCACATAAAGCCATGTGCATGTAGCACTCAGCTGTAATCTCAACACTGCTACTGTGAGATGGGAAGGAGACAAAGGGGAATCAGCAGCAGCCCCAAACCAGCCAGCCTGGTCAGTGTATATGCTGGCAAGCACCAAGACACCCTCTCTTTTAACAGGCAGAAGATGAGAATCAACAAACACCTAAGGATACCCTCTGACATCCACATGTGCATTGTTCTCATATACAGGAACATGAAACATACACACGGATGCATGCACAGCACAAGCACACTCTCACGCATAGGAAATTTTACAAAATTTAAAAATGAATAGAAGGATAAAATGTAATCCCTTCCCAACCTAGGAATCAGGCTGATAATATCTTGTCTCAAGTCAAATTTCAGACACCATATACACATGAACAACAACAACAAAAGATGAAGGGAAGAGGTGAAGATATCAAAATAACGATGGTCTTATGATGTATAGTCATGCTTGTGGAGGACATGTAGATAGCGTTGAATGTTGGAAATGTTTCAGGTGGTATTTTATAATTGTTATAACAGTTGTGTAAGGTTCAGACATGCAGGGTGGAACTGTATACATTGGCTCATCCAGGATATGACAAAAGAAGACATCATCCATATAACAATAAGACAACCTTTCCTGGGAGGATAAAAGGCTGCAAATGGTGATTACAGATGAACTGTTACAACACACTCCGAGAATCTCCTTACTTCTGAATCTCAAGACAGTGGGACAAAAGAAATCACTAGTATCTGTGATGAGGAAGAAACTGAATATCAGATTAAAAAACAATTTGCAACTTCAAAGGGAAAGAGCTGATGGAAAAAATATTTGAATTAATTAAAGAAATAACAGGGCTGCTTGTTAGTAGGGATTTTTTTCCCATAGGCATATTTCAGAACATCTGTGCTTGTTTCCATGGAGATGCCAGCAGGTTTGTTGTTAATATACCACATGAGCAGGAAAGAAGAGAAAAGTACCTAATGGGAAACTAAATATATACCTTCCCAGAGCATCTCAGAGATGTTCTGGCCTCTCATCTAAGCAGAGATTGCTTCAGTTGCTGTGTGAGTTGTGCCAAGATCAACAGACATCAACTATTTTTGGCATACTGATAACCTTCCTAAAAGTTTTACCAATGGTCCTTAGTTGTGATGCCTATTAGATGAAGTGATCTAGTTTAGAAAGATCAAAAAAGAAGAAGTAAGTTCATCTACTTGAAGGTTTTTAAAATAATGATTCATTCAAGGTTGTCCACTCAGAATAGAAGCCATTCTGAAAAGCTTATATATATTTAGCTCTGTTTTTGTATATGAGATATCCTCTGCCTTACAAGGTCATGGTGTCTGTTATTCTCCTCTGATTTCCCTCTAAATAAGGGAAATTAAGTCCTTACAAGCCTTCAGTGTTTTGTTTCTGTTTTGTACCTAAGTTTCTGTCAGGGTGGAAAAGATCGTAAGTGGTCTTGGCACGCAAGCCACTTCCTTGTTTGTTCTCAGCCCCTCATCCCCCCATAGACAGAGGGGTCTGGCCTCCCTGTTTCTCTGCTTTCTAGTGATCCTCTCAACTCCTTGGTGACTCTTGAAGCTCTTCCAGTCTTACTCCCTTTGGAACTAAGTCTATTTTACTCGTGATTCTCCTCATTCTCTCTGGTGCAAAGGGACGACATAAAATCCTCCATCTCATCAGAAGTCTCTTCCAGGTGTTTTGTGCTTCAGATCTTGAGTCAAATTAGTCCTTATTTCATCTTAAGTTCATTTTTATTTATGATATAAGTAAATGGTCTAATTTCATCTTCTGCATATGTACATCCAACTGAGCACTCCCTCAACTGTGTGTTCCCAGAGATATTTTATGAAAATTATGGGTATGATGGGTTCAGGGTTCTCCATTGTGTTTCACTGACTTGTGTCAGTGTATCCAAGACATTTCCCTTCAGAACATTCAACATCGAAGAGGACAGAATGTTAAATTCTATGGTTTGGCATGTTCATTCAATTTTTGGTTTATTTAAGAACTTCCTAGATACTATTGGGCTCCTAGCTTACACCACTTCTTATTTAAAACAGAATAAATGGTAAGTTCTAGAATTTCTCATGAAATAAACATGTCCCTACAAGTGCTAAAACACTTTGGGGTTGTTTCATAGCTATTAGCAAAGAAAAGATAAAACCAAGTTAATCTCAATAACTGTTCCTGAGGCACCAATATTCATGAAAATATAGTAGTCTAATATTATGATGGCTATAGTAATGGATGCCAAATATTAGACTTTATCTCTAAGTGGTATTTAACACAAAGTAATGCCTTAATTGTGAATGGCTTTTAAGTGATTACCTCCTAGCTGATTTCAAACACTTCTAGGTTGTTAAAGAAAAATATATTCAAAGTGCAGGAGACCATCAGTGACCATCATATGCATGCCTGGACATCAAGTTTGACAGCTCATTCACCTTTCAAAACAACTTTGTTTGGTGTTGCTATTATTATCTTATTTCTTTGATGAAAAACCTCTTTTATGAGTTGTTCACAAATTTACCAAAGGGATTCTTAGAGGAAATAGGTTTCTCACCCTTATCTTGTCCTTGGTATGTAGGACCCATGAAATGGGATTCAGAGAAGTCTAATGCACAATTCTTTGCCTTAGTGAATGCTTCATACTGGGTAGACAGTCGGTGCTTATTGAATCAGAATGAACTGGCCGAATTTTCATCTTCCTATTACCCCATGGTACCCAGAGCTGTATGCTGCATGAGCTGGAACAATTGATAGCATTATTCATCCTAATTCTTAGCGATCTCTAGGAAGTTCCCAACAACTTTGAATTTTAGAAATTCACTGTTAGTATTTGAAATACCTGGGAATCATCTCAATAACTGACATGCAAAGCCAGTGTGAGATAAAACAAGGTAAAGTACTGTGCCCTAATACTTTTACTATTATGAAAAACTTTTAAGTGATTATCTTTCAGTTGATTTCAAACACTTGTCATTTTTTGTTGTTCTTAAATGTACAACCACACAGATAGATACAAAACATGCAATTGATCAAAGGAAATATTTATATAACAGATAAATACTTAATAGCTATGTTAAGCTGCTACGTAGTATATCAATAAACCTTGACAAAGATCTTTTGAATGGGTCATAATGCCAACATCCAGTAAAGTAGAACAGAAAATTGAGTATTAGGAAATTTGGCTGGATCCTAGGCTGTCATCTTACTGGATTGAAACTGTTTATTTTTCATGAATACTGATATTATTTTTTAAATATATAATAACTAGAAGAATAAGATAAAACCCATAGAAACTTGATAGAGTTGTTATGATCAGTTTGTAGGGAACAGCAATAGTTTGTTTAAATGGGCATAGTCCTCTTTAGGGAAGGGCTCTGAGATATGCATTATCTTTACCCTCACTGCTCAAAGGAGAGAACAAAGTAAGCATAGCAAGACCAACCAGCTTGTGTGAAGAGTTCCCATTGGAAGGGAATGGGAAGGGCTGGATCCCTTCTCCACAGTCTCTGCCATTTGTCAGTCCATTCCACAGTTCCCTGTCTGAAGGAAGAAAGGATGGTCAGCAGTTCAAATCCAAGTGTCTCTGCTGGTTTTGTTCTAGAGAGTACTACATTTCATCACATTTGTATTTGACACAAGCAAAAATGAATTGCAGTGAAGTGAAGGAATTGCTAAAATTAAGAAAACAAAGTTCTTTCTTCATCAAAGATATAATTGTTCCTAAAATTATTCTCAACATTTTTGTAAGAGGAAAAATTGAGAAACAATCAAGATCTTGATGTAGGTTTTTATTAGTAATATATTAAATGATATGGAAATAAATATAGATACAGAATATGTATGACTATAGATTGGATGATATGGATATAGAGATAGATGATAGATAGATAGATAGATAGATAGATAGATAGATAGATAGATAGATGATATAAGTGTAGATAGACATCTGCCAGGCTGATTGGTTAAGTGCCTCACTACTGACCTACAGCATCAGCCAATCTTTATTTTACTGCATTTTATTCACTCTGCTATGAATAGTTAATAAACAAACATGGAGGCGGCAGAGATGGCTTGGAAGTGCAGATCTCTTCCTGCTCTTGCAGAGGACCCATATCATGCAATTCATAATTACCTGTAACTCCTGCTACAGGAGAGGGGATCCAATGTGTGCTTCTGGCCTCAGCTGGTACATGTCTGTTGTGTCCATATATACACTCAGACATATATACTTATACATAAAATAGATACATCTTTACAAAAGAAATGAACATTTAACACTTTCTATATCATTTCTATTTTTGGATTTTCATCTCTATTCCTTCTTGGTTATCTCTAAACAGATCCAATCTCTGTGTTATATGTAAAGCGAGGTCTTTTTATTTTAAAGTTTTCTCAGCTTTTGCTGATTTTCCATTGCTAAATTGTTAATTTGATGCAAATCTTTTGTCTAGCATTTGACATCCAGTGCTCGGTTTTGTTTGTTTGTTTGTTTGTTTGTTTGTTTCTCAGGAGCTTTGTTATTGTTTTTTGTTCCTTTGTTATTCTGGAGAAGAGTTTTTTAACATTTTATTCCTTGAACTAATACATCTATTAGAAGTCTGTTGTCTGGCCAAGTATGAAGTATTAACTACATTGTCCTCTCAGTCCCATCTCTCTAAACAGTGCCGGATTATTTCCTCAGTTATTTGGAGAGAACAGCCATATTCACTCCTTGTTGTTTGGTACTGAGAGTAGCGAATGTTGAAATTCATTTCATATTTTCTTTACCTCTCCCCAAGGTATCTTTTTTTCACCCCACTTGTGTATAAAACTGTTTTCCTTTATTCTTGAATTTCAAAGTGTGCTTTACTATTGACTACTCTATTTCAGTTACCCTCACAGACATACATTTTCAGCCTGCTCATTCACAGATTTATGTCAGAAAAGTTTCCTCCTCCCATTTCAAAACATATTTTTTTAAATTCCATTGTGGTTTGTATAGTGAGTTCCTGTGCACTGCATCCATGCATTCTCCATAATAATTCTCCTGCCTTTGCTCTCTTCTTAGTCTGAGATTACTGCTCTTGCAATTTCCAAGCAAAAGGATTGAATCACACTTGCATTATTTTCTGGAGCTTCTGGTGTGCTTTTGCTTTTACATTTCTAAAACTTTTTTGTGTTATGCTCTTTTCTCTTTTCTGTTCACAGCCAGCTTGGATTTTGTCTCCTAGAATTATTGTAGTGTGATCTCTCCTTTGGCGTGTCCTTTGAGCTTTCCCTGAAAAACAATGCAGTGACAAAATATGCCACATTTGATTATTTCATACTGTGAAATGCTATTTTTGTTCATTTTGATGTGTTTTAATCAGCAAGCCTCATTTCATGCCAATGATGCCTTCCATGTGACTTCTGCTTATATTTCCCTCCCCTGGATTTCCACCCCTCCCCCTTATATCTCTGTACAAGTTTCACGATGAATGCTCCTGGAGTAGAGAAAGAGAAGCAACTAGAAATGTCTACAACTCTTACCTTGCATAGTATGGCAAGCATTTCACAGCATCAGATGCTGAGCAGATCTTTTTTTCATGTTCCTTCTTTGCTTTGGTAGCACGTTTCTCAGTTTTCAGTATCCAAGTACCAACATCATCTAAGGGCAACGGTTCTGCTTGTTCCCTGCTCACCTTTGACTCCCTTGTGATGTCTGTAGTCTCCTGTACTTCTAGGTAATGCAGTCAAGTACACACGGTACTGTTACCATGGGTCCTCCTTCAGCTTCACATACCAGGTGGATCTCCGTGAGTTCAAGACCAGCCTGGTCTACAAAGTAAGTTCCAGGAAAACCAGAGTGGTTACACAGAGAAACTGTGTCTCAAAACAAACAGAAAAAAAAAGAAAAAAATCATTATTTCATCTATCTTCCAAGATAGAAATTCTAAAGTAGGAAATACAGAACCTCTGTACTCAGAATCTGTTTAGCATTGTAAGGGCAAGATGGCCCTGTTCTTGACACATAATTTAAGTACATTTAGTTCTAGATAAAAGGAAAAATAAAGGGATAAAGAATATGACATAAACTGAGGTAGATAATAGTACAGGAGGCAGGGAATATTTTCTAGAAGCCTCCCCAACCCCATATTACTCCAGCCTGTATTTCAGTAATCTGTATGATACATACAAAATTACCCAATATTCTTTCATATTTTTTTCATTTATGAGAAAAAATGATACTCAAGCTAGTGTTTTTTAATAATAGTTAATATACAAAATAAACTAATATAATACAAATAAAGGCTACTAAGAGTTCTAAGAAGCCCAATATTCCCTTGCATATTTAACATCTTCTGATAATCTGGGGGAAACTCAGTTTGCTTAGGAAATCTTTACTTTATCAAAAGCAATGAATAAAGCTAAAGTAGAGTTTATCTGATTTAGAACCAATAATGTTGTATCCTATCACGGTGATCAGCATTATTAGATCAGGACTGTAAAAACATATGACTAATCTCAAACGTTCACAGTATACCTTGCTCTAAACATACCGAATCATAAACATTTAACACATTTTAGTTAAGATATTTTACGATATTAGAAAAGTTTTATTCAATTGTAAATATAGTACATATTTAGGGTCAAAATATTAAGATATCACTTGGAAAATATACCTAAATTTTTACTATATTTCCTTATGTGAGTTGTGGCAGCATGTGTATTTTGCACAGAGCACATGTGTGGAGGTCATAAGACAACTTTCTAGAGTTCCACCATATGGCTCCCAAGGATCAAACTCAGGTTGCTACGCTTGGCAGCAAGCACTTTTAGACACTGAACCTGTAGTTAAATAATCTTTAACCCTTTAAGCACTATATAATCACTATTAAGGTGCTGAGGTATTGATTATAGAATCTTCTCCATGTTTATCTCTCATTGTTTATTATTAAAAACATGGAACTGGAAAATTTAAGGCCATTTTTTCCCTGCATTTTGCTGCTCTGAATTGGGTTTTTCAATTTCCAGTTTCCCTCCAACTGCTCTGGAGGGAAATACACAGTATATACATTAGAAACTATGATGTCATTGGCAAATTTATAACATCATGTTAGATAAACAAAACCTTTTAATTATTTTCAAATGTGAGATCATTGGTTTATATCCAAAGTTAACTTTACATTATATTAAAATATGGTCAGATTTCTGGATCTTTCTAACCTATTTCAGACAGGATTATATACTTACCACAGAAGACCTTTGAGCTGTATTATCAAGACAGCACATAAAGCCTTTGCTGACATGATGTTACTTTAGTCAACCTTCATCTATAATCTCACACAATACTTACTGATCTCATTCAAATTCCAAAGCATTGATAGAAAAGTTACAAATCATAGTTTTCCTAAAATTGAAAATGCATGCATGTCATTTCCAGGGAATGATAAGTCATACTGGGAGTCTCATGTAAGAATGTTGGACGGCCATTTTGAATCATCCATATCAAGCATGTAGAATTCATTACAGTTAGTGTCATGTGACAGAAAATAGTTGCTATGTCACCCATTAACTCATGTGGAGCACACTGAATTAGGCTGCATCAGCTTTTTCAGCCTGTGCTTCAAGAAAGGTAGACTATTCAAAAGAATGCCTCACTCCATGGGCTTTAAGAGACTGGAAGTCACAGCCTGGCCATCACACACCATCTGCTGCTTCTAACCACACCTGGCTCCCTGACATCAATCTGAAGAGAGTGGTCCCTAGAGGCAGAAGGTTCATTATGAGACAGCATGGTGCCTCCCAATTTATAGATGGTAATCATCATTGAAGTTGTTATGAAAATGTTTACCAAGCATGTCTTTCTGTTACAGCAAAACCTGCCCAACAAGAGCATTTAATCAGTCATTTAATCAGATTTCAAAAGCTGTAAAATTCACTTTCACTCTTTAAAATCTATTTTTGGAATAGATTTAAATGTGTAGGAAATTCTGGAAATAGTACAGCAAGGTTCTCTCCTATTGGCTTCTTAAATATGTTTCAATTAATAGCCTAATATTAGTATACTGCCAATGAGTTTTTAAAATCTCCTTATTTTATCATTTCCTTCTTGTGTTCCAGGTCCTTGTTCAGGTCCTTTAAGGTTGTTTTTCACCATGACTCTTTCTAAGAGGCACTGTTTTGACTGTTTTGATAGTTTTGAAAAATGTCCATTCAGTGACGTTTGCATGATAGCTGTCTCACCTACAATCCAGACATCTGAGAAGTTGAGGCAGGAGGATTATCATAAGTTTGAGTCCAATCTAGTGTGCAAAGTGAATTCTAGGCTAGCCTAAGCTACAGAGTAAGAGTCAGTCTCTGTCTAAAACATTTGTTTCAATGCTAGGCTTTCAATGAATGTCTGTTAGTGTTGTTGTGTTCCAAGCCATATGCTGCAATGGGAACATTAGGAGGAAAGAACAAGGTCTTCTCCTAGGGACCATCAAAACTTGTGAGAACTGAGCTACATTCACACATAAAATTGTCTATCACTGTGGATCTAGCACAAGAATCTTGAAGTTTTAAAGATACTTATGAGTGCAATTTTACTGTTTTGTCATTTTATTAATTGAAACAGAATTACATCAGTTCACATGTGTGTGAACACACACACAGAGAGAGAGAGAGAGAGAGAGAGAGAGAGAGACCTTTGAGAGAGGAACTCATGTAACCCAGGCTGGCCTTGAACTTGCCATGGAGCCCAGATGACCTTGAACCACCGATTCTTTTTCTTTCACCTCTCAAGTGCCAGGATTACAGGTGTCCACCACACCAGTTTAACGTAATGCTAGGAAATGAACAATGCATGCTAGGCAAGCACTCTTAACAACTGAACTACATGCACAGCCCCCAAGTATAGTTCTGTATATTGCTCCCAAACATTTCTGTAAAATCAAAGACAAAAAATTTAATGGTATTCTTTATCAAATGAATAGAGATAAATTTTTCATGTCATGAATAAGTAAATGATAAGTTGATTAAGGGTTAAAGCAAACTCCTCTATTTCCCCAAGGAGAGAAATCCAACAGAGAATTTATTATGATGTCTAGGTGCTTTGAAATACAAGTTAGAAGGGTAAGTACTGGAGGAAGCAAGATTTGAGGTCCTTTCAGCATGAACTCAAACCAGTGTTTCCCCAGGGCCTTTCATAAGAGCTTCAAAGTCCAACAAGTCACTATCACATCCTAATAATTTTTGATAAAAGTCTCAGTGTTCAGCCTCAGCCTCAGAACGAAGAAAAGAAAGTCCTGTCATCTCTCTAATGCTGAAGGGCCATAAAGCAAGTTCATGCACCCTGTGGGAAGGAGTCATGAACAGCTGAGAAATCACTGTTTCTTTTTCCTCTAACCCAAAGCTGGTGAGGTGTTCAGGCCTCTTTCTTACTGTCTTAAACATGGGGTACCTGCTACCTCACTTTTCATACTCAGGATAAAATCAGCCGCATTGACAGAGCCAGCTACGTAAGTTGCCAAGAGCAATTAAAGATGAAATTTCAGGGCCTTTTATTCAAGAGCATTAAAGATTTCAAGATGGCAGTCACATAGCCTAAAGACAAGGGCCATTCCTTCTGAAGTTATGATCCTGAATAAGTATGTAATCACAAGCCCTTGAGCAGCTCTGCAAGGGAGATCTACAATAGCATTCAAGGGGAACGATGTCATAGATCAGCCTTGCTTTCTCTTTTGAGGAGTAGTTACAACTAGTAGAGACATACCCATTCCACAAGAGCCAGTGCTGAGTGGAAAAAGGCAGGTGGACTTTTCCTGTGGCCAGCAGCCTCTTACAGAGCAATGTTACAGGGAAACAAGGGGAAGGGTGGACTCAGAGCTACACTTTGAACAGAGAGAGGTAGAGTTTGTCATTGACATTGTTTTTTGCAAGAGGATGGGAAAGTTGAGACAGAAATAAAAATTGGGACAACGTGCTATCTATGCACATAGAGTAAGATTCCCTCATATTTTCTTCCAACCTCTTAAAGATTTGCAGTTTTACAAACTTAGGCCCTGAAATCTTTAAAAACCATTTCTTAAGACCAATTAACTTTCATTTTATGTGAATGAGTGTTTTGCCTGAATCTATATCAGAGCATCAGAGTGACTGGTGTTGGAGCCCCTGGAACTGAACTTATAGACAACAGTGTAGCTGGAAGATTTCCTGTGTCCCAGCCTGCTGGCAGTCAGGAAAAATCTCTCCTACTCAAATCCCCCAAGTAAACACACAGAGGCTTATATTAATTATAACTGCATGGCCATGGCTCAAGCTTTTTGCTAGCTAGGTCTATATCTTAAATTGGCCCATAACTATTAATCTATGTATCGCCACATGTTCTGTGCTTTATCTGCATCCTATTACATGTTGCTCCTTAGGTGGCTCACTGGCCTCTCTCCCAGCCTTCTTTCTGTCTCTCTCTTTGAATTTCCTGCCTGCCTCTAAGCTGCCTTGCTATAGGCCAAGCAGCTTTATTTATCAACTAATCAGAGCAACACATATTCTCAGCATACAGAAAGACATTCCCCATCAATTTCCCCTTTCTGTCTAAACAAAAGGAAGGTTTTAACTTTAAGCTATTAAAATTACATGTAACAAAACAGCTATCAAGCAAGAATTGCAGTCTATTTGTATTTTGTAAATTTAAAGAAAAATTTTCTATCTATCATATATTTGAGTCTAAGGTTTCATATCTAATTTATCTTTTATCATAACCAAGGAAAATAAACAGGAAATGCATCCCCTTTTCTTCTTTAGAAAGAGATTGCATTTATAATCAGCCCCCTTTAAATAAAAATAAACATTTATAAACAATATTTTGGGAATTTGGGCATAGCTTCTCATACTACTTCCTGTTGGTTGTGGGCACTGATAATCTTATGGGAATCCAAAGAAAATTAAGAATTGTGGTCAAGTCCTGACTGGAGTAGTCTGTGATGCTGCATTGTCTGAGCCAATTGCCTTGAAAATGATTTTGGATGTTGGATCATCTGACTCTCAGGGGATCTTCCTTGATCAAACATATGAGCCTGGAAGCAATCCACAGGTTCTCATCTTCTGTGGAAACAAAAGCAGAACCTCTTTTCCAAAGCAACATATCCTTATTCATAAATTTTGAAATCAAGAGATCTTATATATATATATAACCAATATATATATATAATCAATATATATATAATCAATATATATAAAATCAATATATATATAATCTATATATATATATTGATTTAATTCAGCAGCTTTTACAATCAAATGTCTCTCTGCAGTTAAAAATCCCAAAGACAATATAATCCAGAGTCTCTGTATAATATCCATCCATGGCTTATTTTTTGTATTACCTTTACTGTATCTTTAAAGACTTTATTTTTAAAAACTATTTCTTTATATAGCTGCCTATATTCATTATATTCTTTCTTCTAAACCTACGTACATTTTTACACAGTAAACCATTTAAAGTCTTATTCCATCTGAATCTGTCTTTTTGCTGTAAACTGCAGTGGTTAGTACTGAAGCAGCAGCCTTGGCTGCTGACTCTTCCCATCTTAGCTTTTTAACATGGTGGAGGTAATTCACTACCATGCTGTCTGCTGACTCTGGGAAGCAGCATGTATCCCAGAAACCTCTTGCTTTTTCTTTCTTTCTTTTTTTCTTTCTTTTCTTCCTTCCTTCCTTCCTTCCTTCCTTCCTTCCTTCCTTCCTTCCTTCCTTCCTTCCTTCTTTTCTTTCTTTCTTTCTTTCTTTCTTTCTTTCTTTCTTTCTTTCTCTCTCTCTCTCTCTCTCTCTCTCTCTCTCTTTCTTTCTTTCTTTCTTTCTTTCTTTCTTTCTTTTTTTGTCTGCACTAGCAAAGGCTAAATCCACCACTCAGTGTAATGTGCAACTTGGAGATGTCTCTGTGTACCCTGGCAGGAATTGACTAGGCTGCAGGTCAAGCCCACACACCATGAACCCGCCATAGAATAGCTCAAGCCTGCAGCCTGTGGCTGGCCTGAGAGAGACAACTAGGAAGCTGGTTTTTTAGCTCTGTTTTAGAATTTTTTTTTAAGCTTTCTCAGGTTTTAGGTAGAAACTATTGCCCCACATTTTGGCGCCACAACTACAAGCTGCTGGACTCTCTTTGTAAGAGAAGCAAGTGCTTTTAACTACTGAACCATCTCTTCAGTCCTAGCATTGAATTCTTTTTTTTTTTTCTTCTTCTTCTTTTGGTTTTTATCGAGACAGGGTTTCTCTGTGTAGCTTTGTGCCTTTCCTGGATCTCACTCTGTAGACCAGGTTGGCCAGGTGGTGGTAGTGCACACCTTTAATCCCAGCACTCGGGAGACAGAGGCAGGCAGATCTTTGTGAGCATTAAATTCTTAAAGAACATGATTGCATAATGAGGCAGGGTCATACAATGCTCTGAGTGTAATAATCAAACAGCCCCTGTGGAAGCCTAAAGCAGGATTCAAATCTGTACTTGAATAGAAGGCCACCTGACTGTCACCCAGGCAGCCACACTCTAATGTCAAGAAAGGGCTGAAAGTCAGCCCCTCCAGAAGCTTACACCCACCCCCACCCACCACACACACAGACACACACAGGCACACACGCATGCACATGGCAGCAGATGGAATAGTGGGGATCTCAGACATTCTCTTTCTTCTATATAACTGCTTTTACCTCATTCTCACTTGGCCTTTCTATTGCTGGAATACTAAGAATCTCCAGACCCTTTGTGCATGCTGAGGGAAGTGCTATTAGCAGTGCTGGGAAGGATAGTCATGTCTTTGACATGGGGCCCTCAGAGAAAGTGTCACTTGTACATATTTAGAACAACAGAATGTGGCAAGATTCCAGACAGAGGGACAGCCTTCTCTTTTCAGGTCTCTACAGGGCTGAACAGAGAGACACATTCAGAGATCAGGTATCACTTTACTGCTGTCCCTCATGTTTCCCAAGAGATTATGGTAGACATTCTCTATCAGTGTCAGGCATCCCCAGAAGTGTGGTCCAACCAAAGGAATCACACTGCCAGCTCCTTTCTCCTCAGCATGACTATTTTTGAAAACTATTTTTAAAAATTAAGTATCCAGAAAAAAATTTTTTTTTGTTTTTTTGTTGGTTTTTTTTTTTTTTTTTTTTTTTTTCCGAGACAGGGTTTCTCTGTGTAGCTTTGCGCCTTTTCCTGGAACTCACTTGGTAGTCCAGGCTGGCTTTGAACTCACAGAGATCCGCCTGGCTCTGCCTCCCGAGTGCTGGGATTAAAGGCGTGCGCCACCACCGCCCGGCAAGAAAAAATTTTAAAGAAGAAATTATGATACAAATGCAAATGAACATGTTGAGAAGTGGAAGAAACATTCCATCTACTTGATATATAGCTATGTGAAGATACCCCAGTGGATTGATTGCTATCTATGAGAATATTTATGTAAGCACACAGACATATACCTGTACATAATATAATCATTTATCCTTCTATATATTTGTTTATGTAAGTTTAATTTATGTCTGCATAAATACATACATATATATGTCTATACATTTTAAAAGCACCCACTAGAAGCTCACCAGTCTATTTCTGAATTTTATTACTTCTTCAACTTAACCACCAGTGAGGTAAAAATGTAAATCTGGTTCCAATATCAACCTCAAAAAACTTGTGACTGACCTCTTACTTGGGGCTCTTGGGGCTACAGCCTCAGAGGACTAGATGTATGTCAGCACTTGGGTTTCCTGTTTATCAGTGTGTTACTGGTATAGCTGTGCTGGCCAGTGTCTCTGTGTACACTGTTTGGAACATTTCAGCATCCTCAGAGGTGATGATACATAGTCTTTTGTATCAGCTTGCCAATAGAATCTTTCTGATGCACTCTATTCATGGCCAGTTAGTGTCAGATCAATGATGAACACACTACAAATTCAGTATCAATCCAGAACCGAGTCCTATTGAAATAGAATTTGGGGACTGAATGAAAGAATCTGTTTGAAAGTCTGTTCAAATGATAAAGACTGTAGATTGGGAACCAAAGAGATATTATAGGTAGTGAGTGTTATAACTCAGTTTTCTGAAGTAGAGTGGCTATCAGGAACTATGTAATCCCCAAGGAATGGTAGTGTAGGGGATGATTTATCTTTGGTGTAGGCCTTTGGGAGTTAATAAATATGCATATATGAAAGAAATAATTTGCATAAGGAATAAACTATCAAGATGCTGTAATTGGCAGAATATCTCAAGCAGCACCAACCTGCCAGAGGCAGAGCTATTAATGTGAAAGATTGTTAATATGCTTATCATTCCATCCATATTAGATGCACTTTAAAGCGTAACTGGCTTGAATAGCTTCTAGAACAAAGCTATTATGTTTGGGATTGGAAATGGCCCCCAGAGACTCATGCTTTGAACACTTTGTCCACAATTTGCAATGCTAAGGAACCTCTGAAAAGTGGGGTCTGCCTGGAGGAAATGAGTCACTTGAGGTGGGCCTTTATGGTTTATTCTTATCCCTGTTTCCATTCCAGCTCTTTCTGCTTGCTGGAACACTGCCATATGGATAATTTGCTATGTGCTCTTGCCACCACTGATTTTACCCTTCATGTTGCACTCCCTGCCATGATGGGCTATGTCCCTCTCAAATCATGACCCCAAATAACTCTTTCCTCCCATAAATAACTTTGGTCAATTATTTTGCCACATTGATGATAAAAGTAAATAATAGTATTTATGAGTCCACAGAGGTTAGCCTAGAGTTATTAAATTAAGAAACATTCAAAGCCACTATTCTTCCCTTTGAAATAATTTTACCCAATTTGCATTTTTCCAAAGCTGAACAGCCTTGCATCAAAAATAGCTGAGCATTCATCCTCAAATTCTAAGAAGAAATTGTCACCTCCTGTTGTGTTTTTCCACTATTGCTGTCATTGATTGTTAGTGAGCCCTGGCATAAAAAAGGACTAAGAATTGTTCTGCAGATGGGTTTGGAAACTCATCTGTCTACTGGATTCTAAATGAAAATGAGTCAGATGAGGTAAAGGAGGAGGAAAGGAGAAAGAAGAAATCAACTGCTCCATTACCTGTTGTTTCTTTAACCCAAGTTGGTCAGTACATTTGCATGCATTAGTGATCCAAATATTCCTGATCTTATTTTCATTACATAGCACATCAAGGTTATTGGGCATCCTATAGTACTGCTCTGTGTACTTATATAGAGAACTTGCCAATCCTATTTGACAAAGAAAGGCTGTGTGTTTGTACAGCAGACAGATGTACACAAAGCCATCGTTCTTAAAACCTCTGATGGTCAGTCTTCATTGTCAACTTCACTAAATTTGATATCACCTAAGGAGACACACCTCTACTCATGTATTTGAAAGCATTTGCAGTGATAATTAACTGAGGAGAGAAGGCCCACTCTGAATGTGGATGCCACCATTCAATAGGTTGAGCTCCTGCAGTGAATGAAACTGATGATCTCTTTTCTTGGCATCCTCATTGCTGCCACAGGAGGAGTCACCCCCACTACCATGCATCCCTCACCATGATGGACTGCCTTCTTCTGTATTGTGAGCCTTTCTTCCCTTGAGTGGCTTTAAGTCAGGTATTTGATCACAAGTGATGAGAAAGCAATACACATGCTGTTATAATCATCACAGGCTTTTATAAAAAAAAATCTTAGACTGGGTGGCTTAAACAATAAACATGGATTTTTTTCACAGTTCTGGGGATGGAGCTACAAGATTATAGTCAGTTTCTTGGTGGAAAATTTCCTCCTGATTTACAGAAAACAAGTGTACAGATCTCTTCTCATACAGACAGTAGCTCTATTGCTCTATTAATTAAGCCATTAATGAGGTCTACGTGCATGACTCAATTACCTGTCTTAGGCATCATCTGCTAACAGTATTCTATTGAAGCTTAGAGCTCCAGCAGAAAAATTTTGGAACAGGAGAAACACAAGCATAATAAGGCCAATTTAAAAGACTAGCTTTCAAGCACTTTTGCCTCCCCCCAACTTCCATCACCAGATGGAAGGTTACCTCTGGACAACAAAAAGCTGACGAGATTTAGGAAGCTCATGAAATTTACAAATGCTACGAGGTTCCTCCCAAAGGGAATGAAAGAGTAAACAATTGCTAGGGGTTGGGAAAGGAAATGTTGGTAGAGTTGCTGCCTGTAAATTAGGCAGGTAACTAGAAGCTTTCATTTGTCCTTGACTATGCAAGGGGTGCTTTTTGGCAATGCAGCTGCCTGAATTATCCATGGTCCTTTAAGTAACTTTTCATATATTCTCTTGCAGAAGACTCAAATGCATTTCCTTGATACTCTAAACCCAGTGTACTAGTCGTCGATCATTGCCAAAACTGTATGTGACCCATAAGGGGGAAGGATGTTTTAAATTTTATATATTTTAAAAGGTATAGAATTCTTAGCATTTCATATGATATATTTTAGCCAACAAAAAAAATTATCATCATAGTTCAGACTATGTTTGGAGTCCTTGTTTATGAAGTGATAAAGTGATCCACCAGAACCAGCAGTTCTAAACCTGTGGGTCAAAACCCCTTTGAGGGGTCGAAGGACCATTTCACAGGAGTCGCATATCAGATATGTACATTACAATTCATAACAGTAGCAAAATTACAGTTGTGAAGAAGCAATGGAATAATCTTATGGTTGGGATCACCACAACATGAGGAACTGCACTAAAGGACTGCATTAGGAAGGTTGAGAAGCACTGTCTGGAATGCACATCGCCCTAATGTTTACCAACAAAGATATCTGAGGGTCATATATTAAAGGGTTAAAAAGCCAAGAAGCATTTGGAGATGTGATATAGTTTGCAAATATGGAGTAAGTATGTGCCAGGATATTAGAAAGGAAGTTTGAGAGAAGTAATAAGTATATTTTTTTCCTAAATTTAAAATAGGAAAAGCTAAGGCTGAAAGATTTGTTTTTGACTCCTGAGTAAATTATAACAAATAAAACTTCTCTGATGAACAATCTACTAATACTTTATCACATGTGTGATGTCTATTAAAGAAAACTTCAATCATGACACCTATGAAGCAGCTGTCCATCAGAGCTTCTGAAGGACATTGCGCTCAGAGAGTCAGAGAGGGTAAAACTTCAATATCACACAAAAGGAATTGGCTGCTATTTTCACAAAACAACAGCTACCTGAAGCCTGAAGAGAGGGAAGTTGTTCTTTTCACAGAAATAGAGTTGACATTAGTCAGCTTATGTCCACATGTGGAGTGAAGATAGTATCATATTGAAGCCAGATGTGACCACTGACCTTGCGAAGAACAACAATGGGAGCTGGATGGGAGGGAGGAAAGTGTCTGGGAGATGTTCAAGACATGGCTGAAGGAGTTTAGCTCCCTGAACAACTTTTCAAGTCCCTGAATATTTGTCCCAAGAATAATCATTCAGTTCTTTGAATAGAAGAATTTGAAACAATACTAACAGGAGATGTGACTGAGTGACCCTGATAAAGCAACTTTCCTTGAAAAAAGCCTTGGTGTCTTCATTAAAGGAATAGTTTCAATATTCTGAGAAAACAAGAATATGAAGGTCACATTAGGCTCAGGCCTAATATCCAACTTCTTTAACCACTTGTATTATTACTAAACAAAAGTTTTTTGACACTTGTTATAATGGTTAAGGAAGACTTTATTTATGACTTTGTGTCAAGACTCCAGTGAGATTGGAAGAAGATTCTTCTCAACCCTGAACACAAAAACAAATGGAAACCCACAGCTGAGGAGGAAGTGGAGGCAAAATAAGGGCTAAACAGATTCTTGCTAAGTTCACATCAACATTGTAAGATATCAATTATCAGGGGCATCCCCTCTATCTGACATGGCAGGCTTCTTGTCAAGCCTGGATCGTACAAGAGCTGATACCAAAACTCATCATTAAGCTCTAGCTAAAAACAGGCCCTAGGAGGCTGACTCACTGGCTCATGGAGAATCTTTGACATGATGCATCATGACACTATTTTGCCAGTCTCACAACACTGGAGTGGCAGATGCCATCTATGAGTGTAGCCTATAATCTGTTGAGTCCTATTCCCTCATGAATAGATTCTATGGTCAGATGTTGCCCTTGAGGTCTAGTTCATGTTTTTTGAGAGCTCATTCTACATGGCAGGAATCCTAGGATATTATATAACACAGATTCCTTCAGAATGCATGGAGATGAAAACTTTTGGCTCCCAGTCAGAAGCTGAATGGAACAAGGCATGGTGCAAGCCACTTCTTACCCCATTTCTTAGCCCTCTGCTTTGTCTTGGGTGTCTACTACATTTATTATCCAAATTATCCAAAGACATTTCTGAAAATATCAATACTCTATCCCTGTTAGCACCTTGGATGTACTTCAGCAGATTCCAAAGCACAGAAATGAAATCAGCTTTAACAATTAAGATACTTTCTGGTTGGAGATTTAGCTCAGTGGTAGAGCGCTTGCCTAGCAAGTGCAAGGCCTTGGGTTCAGTCCTCAGCTCTGAAAAAAAAGTCAAAATAACAATTAAGATACTTTCTATCACTAACAGAAAGCAGGAGACAAATTATCTTGATCAATAATGAAACTACTTAGGGTATATCAGATGAAGCGTGGTGGTTGTCTGTCTAGGCATACTCTAAAAGTTTGCAGAATTATGTGCTTTTAGTTGTTTTTCTCCTCCCTGAAGCCAAAACACCAGACAGGAGCAACCTAAGACAGAAAGCGTTTTGGTTAGGAAGTTCAGAGGATTCAATCTGCTTGTCATTACACACTTTGGAGGAACAAAATAGCTGTTGGAGATGTGTGGCTCAAGAGAGCTCTTATTTCATAGAAGTCATGAAGTGAGAAGAAAAAGGAATTCTGGGGGTTTGGTGACTGGAGAGATCCTTTCTCCTTTTAATTCTGTCTAGAACCCCTGCTCACAGGATGGTGCTGACCATATGCAGGAAGAGTCTTCCTTCTAATCCTTTCTAGAAAGACCACACTGAAAGAAAGAGATATGGCCCCTCCTTTGCCAAAGTTATAAATTTAGTCAAGTTGGTATACATCATCTAAAAATAATATTTTGCCTGTATTGTTACTGTTTTTCTCTTAATGTTTACATCAGCCTGATCTCTTCATGGTTTCAAAGCAGATTCCAGTGAAAATGCAAGTTGTGTATTTCCATTCACACTGGAAATCAGAGACATCAAAATATGTGATCTATCCAGAAACTCTACAGCTATAAACTACATGTTTTAAATCACTATAACACTCACCGTCATTATTAGGATGTCATGACAACCAAGTCTACCTCTGACTGGAACAATGAATGGTGTAAGTAAACTGCAAAAGCTCTGGGTTTGGTGTCCCGGGTTTCAGCACCAAAATTTTAGTCAATTGATGGCTGAAACTGCAAGGAAACAGTTCAGCCCTAGAGGGCGAGGTTTCCTGGACACCTCGAGCTACTTAGAATAAGAGCTCTGCACTGAAGGTGTCCCAGACACCTGGAGCTGTTTAGCACAGCTTTGATGGCTGGGACTGTAAAGAAACAGCCTAACCATGGAAAGGGAGGTTTCCTGACTTCTCGGGAGAGTCAGGCCTGGAACTGCTTCAGCAAGGAAGGGTATCCTGACTCTTCAGGAAAGTCAGAATATACCTGGTATGATGGGGGATAGTCTCCCCTCAGGACATAACAATCCTGCTCCTCTCCTGGAGAGCCACAATCTCTGGTTCAGTGTTACCAGCTCTTTCTCGTTCAGTCCACTATGGGACATCCCATCAAGATTCTTCTGTTCAGCTCCCCCTTGCTCAGTCCACTATGGGAGTCCCAGCAAGGTTCTTCTGTTTAGCAGTAAATGAAGGACTTCACCCAATACTCTTTTGAGAAAGAGGTTTATTTGGGAAGGAGGAGTCCAGGAGAATAGCTGCATCTACCAGGGTGGAGAGAACAGCTCACAACTGACCCGGCAGGGCAGTTTATATAGGATATCTAGGGGGCGGAGTCAACTGTCATTGGTTAGTGTATCTTCTGCCCAGGGATTGGCCAGTTTTGTGAGCAAGGGGCAGAGATGGCCCTAATTTCAGGGCCAAACTGTGTTTCTTTCACTGGCCTTTCTTGGCTTTTTGACACTACCTCTAAGGCCAGGGCACATTTCTTTCACTGACTCTGATTCTAGAGGCCAAAAGTGTTATTTTGGTACTAGTTTCAGAGTCAGGGCATATTTCCTGGGTTCTGGGCTTGGGGATAAAGTGTTCATTTCTCTGGCTCAGGTCCCAAACACAGGCTGTGTTTCTTTCCCTAGTCCTGGGCCCTAGGGCCAGGATTCTGCTGTCCTGCTCTGTGATTGGTTGATTTCACAAGTCAGTTGGACAGGGGCAGAGATGGCTCGATGTGAGCTAAACTGTGTTTCTCTCACTGGCCTTACTTAGCTTTTTGATACTGCTGTGCCCAGATCGTGACCCCCAGAGAGACCACCAAAGACAAGCATGCCGGAATGCAAAAGCAAGGTTTAATTCTGGATATCCAAAAGCAATACAAGCCTAGGCAGGGACTTCATCCAATACATCCAACGCAGTGGAGGCTGGAGGAAGCGCCCACCTGTCTGCAAGCTCAGTTTTTAAAGGGAAAAGTCACAAGGTTACATCATTTAGGGGTGCTAGTACAGGTACAATTCTGATTGGCTCGCTTCTAGGGACTTCTAGAAATTACTTCTAAGGGAGTGGTTGCCCGCCACCATTTCTCATTGGCTGCCCTCAGGTGGGGGCATTTCTGTGGTCAGTTACCCTGGAAACCAGGGAGAGGACATTCTATAGTCTGGCAGGCATTACCTCGTGACTATCTTGTGACTCTGTACTTTTACACTTCCTGGTTTCTGGAATCTGAACTGACTGGTTTCAGTAACTAATGGCCTATTCCTAAAAGGAGAAATCTTAGGCCTTAATTTTGGGGTGAAAGCATTTTGGTCTTATTTCTAAGATGGCTCATTTTGGTCTCACAATACTACCTCTAAGGCCAGGGCACATTTCTTTCACTGACTCTGATTCTAGGGGCCAAGAGTGTTTCTTTGGTACTGGTTTCAGAGTCAGGGCATGTTTCCTTGGTTCATTTCTCTGGCCCAGGTCCCAAACACAGGCTGTGTTTCTTTCCCTGGTTTCTTTTCCCTAGGGCCAGGATTCTACTGTCCTGCTCTGTGATTGGTTGATTTCACAAGTCAGTTGGACAGGGGCAGAGATGCCTCTGATCTGAGCTAAACTGTGTTTCTCTCACTGGCTTTATCTGAGCCATCCTTCCCTAATTCTGGGCACGAGGGTCAGGGCGGGTTTCTCTAGCCAGCCCCTTTTCCCTACAAATGGGGTAGATTTTGATGACAGTTAGGGCTCGATTGTGCAGGAAGGAATATGATAATGCAAAAAAAAAAAATGATAGTAGGTAGAATCCTTGCCTCTCAAACTTCCCTCCAGAATCAAAAAGCCAAAACCATGTATTCACAATTGCAGTTTTGAAAAATCACTTGCTAAGGATACTAGTACAAATTCTTTCAAAAGAATGATTGTAGCGGTTTAATGCCCACGTTACCGATACCTGTTCACCATGTCTGAGCGAGGCGCTGCGGATTAAAAAATAGAGACAAGAGACAGCAAGTCATTTGCCACGGTTGAAATGCTGAATGCCAAATGCCGTTTATTGAAAGAGGGAGGAAACCTTAAATACAGGCTTACAGCACAATAGAGGATCCCTGGAGGGCAGAAGTTGGCTACTGAATGTTCTACATTCTTGCATCTAAGTTGTTTACACCAAATGCAGGATACAGGAACAAAGAACCTCTGGTGATCTCTCTGGTGATCTTAGGTGAGAAGGAAACCAGCAGGGAATCTGAATAGGGAAGACATCTGGTCAAGGTCGGCAAGCAAGGCAGCAGCCACTCACAGTCGGGGGCCGGGGCCCACAAGTGATGATTCATCCACTATGGAAGACAAAAGAAAATAGAGGAATATAGACTGACATGACCGGCCATTACAGTCATAAGAAGTTCAATGAGGGGTTAGGGGAGATGGCTTAGTCAGGAGAGCGTTTGCCATTCAAGCATGAGAACCTTCATTTTATGCCAAGCACCCACACAAAAATTGCCCCAGAATGCCTGGGTTCTAGTATTCTCAGTGCTAGGGAGGCAGAGACAGGCGGATCCTTGAGGTTTGCTGACTATCCAAGTCTAGCTGCATCAGTGAGTTCCAGGTTCATTGAGAAACCCTGTCTTGAAAAGTAAGATGGAGAGGAAGAAAAGAAAACACTTGCTGTTAACCTCTGGACTACACAGACACATGTACATCTATGTATGTGTACCTCCTATATACATGTGAACACCCCCAATTCTACCCACACACACATTGGTGCCTTCCACATACACTGGGAATTATCTACATGAGCAGATAGCATAGTGACCATCACTTCCTAAATATTGAAGTTGATTTGCTTAAACTTTCCTTCCCAAACCCTTCCATTCATTCTCCAAACATCTCTTTTTAATGCTAAATTAACACACCATATGTGTATATGTGTGTGTGTACATATGTGTGTGTAGAATATTATCCATTTTCATGACCCCTAACTCAATACAAACTCAGCATGTACTATGCCCAGGACAATAAAGACACTAAGGCAAACAGTGCTAGGTGACTCCCAAGAAGGTCTTCCAGGAAGGAAAGTATTATTTCCAGGATGTTTTTTACTCTCTTTCACAATCTCTTTCAGATCAGTTTTAGTGCATGGCTACTTTGTCAACATTCATTTATTAATCAAGGAGATACATCTGTATATACAACAGAAATCTTATATTTGATGGCTGAAAGTAATTCATCACAGGATATTTATATTTTGGAACATTATGAGAACCACACAAAGTCTATTTACTAAGATTCTTCACACATAAATGTTTAAGAGCAGAAAAAATGTGATTAAAAATGAATTATGATATTGTCTATGGAAATAAAGATAAAGTTAAATAATGCCCAACGACGTCCAAAGAAAAGTGAATGGGTCTACCTGATGGTTACTGATAGGCTTGGGAGTTAATTAGAACTATCAGATTTATTATTTGGCAAAATATAACAAGCATCTTAAAAATGTTTGTACTTTTTGACTCAGTAATTTGAATTCTGGGATCTATCCTCAGAAAATAAGTCCAATTTTAAGCAGCCATATGCCTTGGATATATCTAGCATGGTGTTTATTATCATACTCCAAAATTATAAAAACAAAATGTTCAGCTACAAACAACTTAAGTTTAAAAAAAAATTTTAACTGACTCTATCAACTCAATACTTGTTGAAACTATAGTTATAAATATTAGTAATCAGAATGTTTACCTTATTCTTATAAATACAAAATAGTCAATAAAATTTAAGTGCAGAATTTAATTATAGCCATATAAACTATTAGAGATTAGCAGATTCAGTTCACAACATAAGTTAACTTCTTGAGTTGCTCATAAGTACCTGCTCGTGCACTCACAGACTAGAGAAACAGATCCCCTATGTCTTACTCTACTGATAAGGGCATACACCTTATCTGATTAAGGCACCTACATTATGATCCCATTAACTATCCGCTTATGGTTTTATCATTGACAAAGCCAATGACACATGTTTTACCTATGCACTGGAAGGCATTGCTGAGGAGTTCATAGCAACATTCATAGACCAAAACAGAGCATCCATCACCTCTTACCAATCCTTGTCCCTACAGAATATCACTCTACCAGACTGCGTGTCTCTATCCAGACAGTTTTAGTTATTCTTTATAATACCTGAAAAGCATTTAACATACAGCAACCTCTACAGAAAGAGGGACAGAGCTTAACATTTTCATTGCAAAAGGGGAAATTTTTCACTCACCTAGGAAATGAGAAGAATACATTTTAGCTGCTGCTTTCCACATTTTACTATTGGATTTCTAATTTATATATTTCCTTTGTATTTTTATTATTGAGCTACTTCCTGTAATCATAGAACATTACCTAGGTCCTGACACACATCTAGTTTTTACCCTATTAACTCATACTAATTAAGCAATAGATGTGCATTAGTGTAACCTCTAAAACCTTTCACTTCTCCAGACTCCAGAGAGATCTGACAATGTTGAGATGTTACTGTTAACTTATAATGCCAGACAAAAATGTGATTGTGCCCAAAACCCTAGAATATAACTGGATGATACAATGAAAACTTAAGAGCTGAATGATGTTCAGTAAGAACATCTATAGCAAATAAATATCCACAGGAGGGGGGATATGGTATATATACCATATACAACATTCAATTAAGTTATATTTAGACTTTTCAGATAATAATACACATAAAATATGATGCATTGATAAAAAAAACATATCTTTGTCACTTTGAATTGGGTGAAGATTCCTTAACCAGTAAATTAAAAATAAAATGATCACATGGACTTCTCAAAGAGGGTTGCTTAGGTAAGAACTGGTTTTAGGGGCAAATGTCACTTCCACTCTTATTCCATTGAGCCAATTAAACCACTTGGCCTGTGTTGAACTGAATGAGGTGGATTATTTGAATTTTCTGAAGACAGGATCACACATAGAAAGGATAGGGGGTATTTGCCAAGGGAAATATGATTTTCAAAGTGAACATCAGAGCAATAAGAGAGGATAGCAATACTGTTCTATAGCTCCTGTGAACTATTTACCTGAAACAAGATCTGCTGGGAAATAGAGCAAAGGAGTTTGGAAATAGAAAGAGCGCCTTTCTGATGAGATTATCCTCAGTGAAAAATCTGAGTAAACTGGAAAGCCAGCTGGGAGAATTTTCAGGAAATAAAAGTTGTTCTAAACCATTCCTTCAAGCTAAACACTGAAATCTAGGGAAGATGGGATTTGAAGAGAAAAGCATTCTTTGTGCTTTGTTTATTTGCTAGTTTGGAAACAAGCTCACCAAAATCATCTTCTCTTAGCAGTAAAGGCTCCACACACAGAACAACTGGGTTCTCAGTTCATGTTGAAATGAGGACTTGGATGATCACAGAGCAGATGTCATTTCTCAAGACACAAGCATCCTGGGACAAGGATGTCCTTTTTTCTCATGCTCACCACCTTGTAATAATTTTCTTTCATTAAAACTAACTATGTAAAAACTGTATGATTTATAGGTAGGTGACTACTAAAAGCCTTGGATAATCTGCTCACTATTGTTCCTGTGGAGGACTGATCCTGGGTCATGTCATTCTTCTCTCATAATTATGCCTGCCACCTGAACTGGGTTTGATACTGAATGACAGTATCAAGCATTATTTTAACTGTAAACTGATAAACGGCAACCATCACATCACTCACTGGCTGATACATCAGTTGTTTTCTTAATCCATGCTGAAGGAAACTAATTTTATTTTCCTTTTCAGCCAACCTTACTATTTCTTTACATGTATTGTGATTTGTATGATATAGAAAAGTTGCTGTGCCTGGTCAGCAATAAAATGTTGGACCAAGGGGAATGAGCAGCTGCAGCAGTGGCTTCCCCCTCCCTGGGGAGCTGAATCTGGTAAGCCCACACTCCCTCAACACACTGCCTCTGGCTTCTAGGCTTAGGTGGGAGAATTCCATCTGATCACATAGGGCTCATTTTGTTGATCTCCATCTTCATGCACAAAACCAGATTCAGAAGTGGATATTTCAATGGCAACCTGTTCTATAAATAGTAAGAGGAAAGAAAACGCTGCAAGGGAGTTTTTAGTGGAAAACTTGGGTGGTGTGAACAGGCTTGTATAGAAAATATTTACTGTTTTCCTGGTAATGATCTGTGAGCAATTATGAAATCAAATATTTTATTTTCTTACATTTGAGTCCATATGCCATATTAATATTCATGAAATTGTTAATTACCCACTTGTTTTAATTGAGTATTGAACTTCTGACAAGTTATATTAAAATAATGAGGTCTCACAAGAGTAGAGATTACGTAGGAACTATGGAACAGACACATTCTTATAGACAAGGCTAAGTGTCAGTGCTAAGGTGATAAATGAGCACAGAGCCTGTACATAAATCAATAAACTGTTTCTCTGAGAGCATTCTTGTTAGCACACATTCCATATTTCTCTATCTAGTGGTGTTTCAGGAATGGATGCTTATGTACAACATCACTTTGTATAAAACCACTCCCCTGCTCCAAACTCTCCTTGCTTTTCCTTCTCTACTCGTCAGATAAGGGCCTCCCAAGTGCCAGCCACTAATTGACTCAGCAACTCCATCAGCCATTGTTCCTCCCTTCCCTCTCTTCACAGTCACTCTGAGATCTGCAATGTCCTTTAAACACACCCAGCTCATTCCTGATTAATGGCCTTTGAGCTTCTTTCTCCTGTCCTTGGAATGCATTTTACCATGGTAGCCAACTACTGACTAACTTCCCACAGTCCTGTGAAGAAGTCCTATTTTATCTGAAAGCCGTCCTTGATGTTTGAGTATGCATGTGTGTACATGTTATGGCCTGAATTCCTGTGCTTCCTTAAAACCCACATGTTGAAATCCTAATCCCCACTGTTATTGTATTTGGAGGTGGAGCTTTCTTCAAGGTAATTAGGTTTTGATGAGTTCATGAGAATAGGACCTTGGTCAGTTGAGATTAACCCCCTCACAGGAAGAGAACCTTCTGTGTGTCATAAGATGACACAGTGAGAAAGGCCATGAACATTCTGCCTTCATTAGAATCCAATCCTACTGGCACCCAGATCCCAAATTCTAGCCCCCAGAACTGGTAAATAAATGGATATTGTTCTCTCTGTGTGTCTCTGTGTCTGTCTGTCTCTGTCTCTGTGTTGTTAGTGTTTCCTTGATTGTTTTGTGTTTCCATTTTACATTTCTTTATGTTTCTCCTTACCATTATCCTTACAATATACACTAGGGTACACTTGCTAACTTGTTATTATGTCTTCTTTCTCTGTGGGATGTGAGCACCAGGAGAGGAAGGCTATTTCCTCTTCATTGATATACATGGAACAGTAATGCCTGCCACTAACTAATTGCTGGAAAAATGTGTGTTAAGTAAAACAATCACTGATAAATTAGCTCCCCTGCTGAGCACAGGGCTTGGTGTATGGTGAGAGTCAATTTCATGGTCAATCATATCAAAACTTCATGATGCTTATACAATGCTATTCAAAGCTCCAAATTGGTTATAAGAAACATATATGTCTTACATGAGCAAAACCACATGCTTTTAAGAGTGTCCTTGTGGCCTCATGGACTTATGGATGCTGCTCTCTCATTTCTTGGATAAACACACACAGACATACATAAAAAAATGCTGGGCTCAGGAGGGCTGTGATCTCTCTAATGGAGTGGTACTGGTTATGCAACAACCCTGAACCTCAGTGTGTTCATTATATGTATCAGGAGGAGCAGGACTTAGCTAGTCTCAGTGGGTGGTCTCCATAACAGAGTAGTCTCTAACTGCAGTCTGCTCAGGTTATTTCTGCTTCAAAACTCATGGGCTCTGGACAAGCACAGGCATCCATCAAACACAGATTGTACTGGATGACACTGAAGCATTAGGTTCGAACTAAGTGTAACCTAAACCTTGAAACACAGGCTATGGAGTCTGTCGTTCCTGACAGAAACTGGATTTGAAAAGTTATGAGTAATAAAACCAAGAAGAAATGAAGTGGGAATCCCAGAGCTGTCCTTGCACGTAAGAACAAAGTAATAGTTCTTTCTTCTGGTGTTCTCTTCACATCTATTGTTGCTCTGCTGAGGAGATGCTCATGTGATCCAATTCTTAGTTTCAGTGAAGAGAAAACATCTGGTTATAAGACAAGGGGCCAGGACTCACATTTCCAACCATTCTTCTTTCATAAGATCTTTGTTATACAGACTATTGATTCAGTTCAGTGCTCCAGGGGAAGCAAAGGGCACTATTGAGCATGAGGCAAATGGGATTTGGTTAATATATTTATAAACTGAATTGTAGTTGTGTCACCTCTCATTGGGAACTTGCCTGGACTTTTGATTGATTGGTTAATTAAACATTTTATTATCTTAGTTTGCTTTCTATTCCTGAGATAAAACACCATGACCAAAAGCAACGTGAAAAATGAAAGGATTTATTTCACCTTACAATTTATAGTCTATCATGACAGGAAGTCAGGGTAGGAACTTAAGGCAGTAACCTGGAAGCAGAAACTGAAGCAGAAGCCATGGAGGAATGCTACTTAAAGGCTTGCTCTCTATTGCTTGTTAAACTGCTTTCTTAATCATCCCAGGACCACCTACTCATGAGTGGCACCATCCACAGTGCACTGCTCTCTCCCATATCAATCATCAGTCAAGAAAAGGTCCCCACAGATTTGCCCACTGGCGAAGCTGAAGAAGACATTTTCTCAATTGATGTTCCCTCTTCATAGACGACTTCAGTTTGTGCTGAGTTGACAAAAAAAATTAACTAGCATATCATGTCACAGAAATAATCCAAGAGGTTACCAGTTCTATCCCTGGATGACCTTGTACTACATAATTGAAAATGGCTGGTCTCCTGAGCACACAGTCTTCAGACTGTGCAAGCTTTGATTTTATTAACAACAAAAAAAAATGGGCAAAAGATCCTGTGTTTTAAATCTTCTGGGAGAACTTATTTTATATATCATTCTATTCTGAGTGATTATTCACCCTGTACTGAGCTTCACTGAGTGATTAGAAAGTGTAGGCCATTGGAAATGTAAAAACTGGCATAGATAAAAGCACGTCAGCACTATGGTTGCTCTACTAAGAGCATTGTCATGAATTCTCAATGAAACACTAGCAATGCTAGTCACATGAAAATACATTTGCATTCAAGTGCTGTTTCAAAACATGAGCACTCATTGCTGCACATTTCACTGCCTTCATCAAGTATTTTAACCTTATCATGCCTCAGTTTACCTATGTATGAAACAGGGACTAATGATCAGTATGAATGAATCCACACTTTCTGGAGCTGATGTGTGAGGCAAATGAGATAATGAAATAATTCTCAGAATCTTAATAACAGAGCTCATTTTGACTATGCAAGCCCACTAAAGAATAGACATTATCACAATAAAAGATGTAACTCATATGCTTCCCCCCCCCCAAAAAAAAAAAAAACAAGAAATGATCAGGGCAGATGTGGCAACTGTGGGGAGCTGAAAAAGCCTTGGAGAATTTGTAAGGAAGTTCTGAATGAGTGTATGTTATTGAGAAGGACCAATGCATTGGACCAATGGGAACTGACAAAGACTTCCTGTGGTCCAAGAATGAGTGTACAAAAGCTAGCTGCTACAGTATTCTCTTTCTGGATGACTGCAACCCGAGACTTCTCCCCTACAGAGACCACTACTGAGACTAGCTAACCCCGCCTTCTCCTGATGTATATAATGAACACAGTGGGGTTGTGTAGGTGGTGCCACTCCATTAGAGAGATTGCACCCCATCCGATCCCAGCCTTTCTGTATGTATGTATGTGTGCCTGTCCTTTCATTCCCCATCCTAGTCAGGTTTCCAGGAGTAAGCCATGCAGGAAGAAGCAGATTAACATTGGTGACTTTTAAGCATATCATTGCTTGAATTCTGCAAAGAGGATCCAAACACCACATGAGGCATTTAACTGCTGACTTTGTAGATTTGATAAACCAATTATTTTTCACCTATTATTTATACTTCATACCCTCTTTGGATGGTGTTTTGATTTCATTTTCTTCTGAGAATGAATACAATGTAACAACCAACGTAACTTGAAATCTTTGCTCAAATGCTCTAGACTATGGAACAAACGCTTGTGATGTGCTCACACCTAGAACTGGGAACCACTTCTTTCCTGCCAACCTATATCAACTCACTTATAATTGACAGTTTTCTTTACATGTAAATACTCATATGTGAAGCCCTGTTTTCCTTTTTTTCACAGATCTAGAACTGAGTTTCTACTCTCACCAATTTCCATCTATGTTTGCTCACTTCTAGGCAAGAGTAGCTCAGGTAAGCAATGGCCTCCATACTGCTTGTTCAACCAACTTACCCAGCAAAGGAGTACACATGATTTATCATGAACTCTAAAACTTCTTCCAATATAAAGCACAAAATAAAATCACACTCCTTGGGCACTAATTATACTTAGACATGAAAATGGCCCTCATTTTAAAAATACAAAATGTTTATGCTTTTATTTAATTAAATTTGTATACCTTTGGAAAGAATTCACACATACACACACACACACACACACACACACACACACACACACACACGGGGGGGGGACTAGAAATGTTTTCGCTTCCAGTCCATGATGAGTTCCAGTTGTATGGACCTAGTTGGTGGTATGAGTATAGGTCTTTTCTCCCATAAATTTAATCCATAGAATTGAGAATTAGTGAACTTAATATTGTCACAAGAAATTTTGCTTAAGACAAAAGTAAATAGTCTGAATTAAATTAGTATATCCATCTGTTATTACATCACTAAGGGAGTCAAGAAATGAAGCTTGAAGGTTAAGGCTGAGGGGAAACCAATACCATGGGGTGTTTGGTTCAGCTGGAAGATGTTTAATTCAGCTGGAGAAATATCCTTCTTGAATTTGATTCAGCTAGATAAATTCTCTGATCTGGACTTGGATGTTTACTACAATTTATTTTCCTTAAGCAGCACTTGTCAAAAGTAATTCTAGATTTCTGTTATTCTGTTCTCTTCTACTTCTCTGTAACTCCACTTCCCCAGGCCCCTTGCTGCCCCTGCACTTTGGGAGTTAGGCTGTGTCTGCTATATCGTTAGATGTCAGCAGATTTAAAGGCTGATTTTCCAATCAGTACTTGGAAAAGCCAGGGGCTGAAAAGACAGTGCTTTGGATACTAATCAAAGGAATGGGATCATTGTTGCCGGAGAGCTTCTCTCCAGGTTCCCCAAGCCCCACAGTCCCACAATCCACTTATAAAATAATCACTCAGACACTTATATCACTTATAAACTGTATGGCCGTGACAGGCTTCTTGTTAACTGTTCTTTTATCTTAAATTAACCCATTTTTATAAATCTATACCTTGCCACGTGGCTGGTGGCTTCCCAGCGTCTTCACATGCTGCTTGTCCTGGCGGTGGCTGCAGTGTCTCTTCCCTCAGCCTTCCGCTTCCCAGAATTCTCCTCTCTCCTTGTCCCACCTACTTCCAGCCTGGCAACCTACTTCCTGTCTGGTCACTTTCCATCAGTGTTTTATTTATATATAGAGCAATATCCACAGCACTTCCCCTTTTCTTCTTTTTTTAAAAAGGAAGGTTTTAACTTTAAAATGGTAAAATTACATATAACAAAATGATTATAGAGCAAGAATTACAGTTACAATATTAAAGAAGTTGTCCTATCTATCTTATATTTGTGAGTTTAAGGTTTTATATCTAACTTATCTTTTATCATAACTGAGGAAATTACAACTATCTAGTCTTCAACCACATCAAAGACCTGAGAAGGAAGATAATGGTACCTGAGAAATGGTAGATGGATGCAAGCAACTTTCGGGAATCTTGCAAGAGTAGACCAAGACAGCTGGCAGCCTGGACAGTCACCCAATGTTTCTCAGCATTATTGGTGCATTCAAATTGGCTACAGGCCTAGAGTATCTGACAGACCATCTTCAGAAGCAGGAATTCTGAAAGACCATCTCACCCTGTCTTGGTAGAGTACAGTGGTCGCTTTCCTTGTGTCCCGCTTGTCCAGGAAGGACAGCATTGTATTCGTACTGTCAGCCGTCAAGGCAAGGGCAGTTCTCTGCCCAGTAGGCCATTTTGTGCCAAGAAGACAAACTTCCAAATGGAAATGTCTTAGAAGCCCAACATTCTCTCGGGATCAAATTGGTGCAGCCAGGAGCAATTGTGTCTCATGTCAACAGAATTCTAAGTTATTTAAATGCCATATTCTCTAGGTCTATGAAGTGTTTGAAGATTACCTATCTATCTGAAATATATCTATGTATACCTAGAAGACTTAACTAACATGGTTACAAATATGATTATCATAAATGACTAATTATTAACCTATTTTTAATTATCCATTACAATTTTAAATGGTTACATAAACATAATACCTCAAACAAGAATAGAAATATATATATACAGTACAACAAAATTAACCTCAAGCTTGTATCAATAAACTAAAATTTATACCAATGTAAAACATTTTAAGCATAAACTAAAATCTATACCAATGTAAAACATTTTAAACAAATTGTTCTTTAAAAGTAGGTTGATTAATCTATCCTTTTATCTTATCATCTCTATATCCTCCTATATATCTATATCATATCCCCTTTTCTTTTTTTAGAAAGAGATCACATTTATAATCAACCTGTTTTAAATAAAAATATTGGTTTTTCTCTGTCCCACACCAGAGGGCTCTTCTGATTTGGGACTGAAGAATCTCTTAAACTTTTCTTTTAGCAATATGCTTGGGTTTAGAGAAGGAGTGAGCCAATTCCATCTCCAAAGCCAGCTTGGTATATTTGGGAATTTGGGCGTAGCATCTCTTACTACTTCTTGCTGGAGGGGGGCGCTGTATCTTATGGGGAAGCAAAGAAAATTTTAAGCCTATGGGGTAGTCCTTGAGGCTGTATTGTGTGAACCAGTTGCCTTGAAACCGCTCTGGATGTTGGATCATCTGGGCCATGGTGTCATCGGAGACCTTTCAGGGGGTCTTGGCTGGTGAAACCTGATGTATCTTAATCTGGAACAAATCCACAGTCTCTGGCTTTCTGTGGAAACAAAAGCAAAACCTCTTTTCCAAAGTAACATATCCTTAAATCTAAATTTTGAAGTCAAGTTACCTTTAAAATATACATATTGGTTTAATTCAACATCTTTTTTGATCAAATGTTTTTTTGCAGTTAAAAATCCCAAAGACAACACAATCCAGATTGTCTGTGTAATATTCATCTTTACGTGGCTTTTTACATTAATTTTTTTGTCTCTTTCAAGCCTACGTATATTTTATACACATTGTAAACGATGTTATCTTAATCAGTCTTTTTGTGAGCCTATTGCTTTAAACTGCATCCTTCTAAGCCTGAAACAGCGCTGTGGCTGCTGGCTCCGCCCACTTCAGCTTCCCAACATGGCAGTGGTACGTTTTCCGCCAGCTCTGGGAGTCATCAAGTCTCAGAAATAGTGGGTCTAAGCTTTTATCAAAGCAGGGTGTAGCCCAGAAACCTTCTTTTAAAAAATAGTAGTAAAGACTAAATCTACTACACAGCATGATGTGCCTCTGGCAGACCCCTCATTCCTGCCATACTGCCGGTCAAACGCACACGCCAGGAACCCGCCAGTGTTCAAACCTGCGTTTTGCGGCGTCTAGCTGCTCATATGAGACAAGAAGCAGGAACCTGTTTTTGGCTCTGTTTAGAATTGGTTATTAAATATTCTCAGGTTTAAGGTGGAAACTCGAGCCGTTGGGCGCCATTTGTTGCCGGAGAGCTTCTCTCCAGGTTCCCCAAGCCCCACAGTCCCACAATCCACTTATAAAATAATCACTCAGACACTTATATCACTTATAAACTGTATGGCCATGACAGGCTTCTTGTTAACTGTTCTTTTATCTTAAATTAACCCATTTTTATAAATCTATACCTTGCCACGTGGCTGGTGGCTTCCCAGCGTCTTCACATGCTGCTTGTCCTGGCGGTGGCTGCAGTGTCTCTTCCCTCAGCCTTCCGCTTCCCAGAATTCTCCTCTCTCCTTGTCCCACCTACTTCCAGCCTGGCAACCTACTTCCTGTCTGGTCACTTTCCATCAGTGTTTTATTTATATATAGAGCAATATCCACAGCAGATCATAGTTGTATCCCTGGCCTAGGATAAGAACATGAGCTCTAAATTTCCCCCAAATTCTTAAGATTACTATCTAGCAGGAGGCCTTCTGGTAAAGAACAAAGACATGCCATGATCTCTTCCCTTAAGAGTTACACCAGATGGACCTGTCAATCAACTAGACAAGAAAATGCCTTCAGAAAAATGCTTCCAGTGACTTTAAGAGACAGTATAAAGCCTACCTAAAAATGTGAGCTGACACAATGGTCTCTCTGGCCGTCGTCACCCTTATCCCTGAGAACATTTCTCCACAGTGGTCACTCTAACTGTCATGCACTCTTACTCCTTCAGGGCACATCACTTTATTTTGTTTGTTTGTTTGTTTTTGTTTTTGTTTTTCGAGGCAGGGTTTCGCTGTGTAGCTTTGCGCCTTTCCTGGAACTCGCTTTGGAGACCAGGGTGGCCTCAAACTCACAGAGATCCACCTGCCTCTGCCTCCTGAGATTAAAGGTGTGTGCCACCATTGCCCGGCCAGGGCACACCACTTTAAAATAAACCCTGTCTTCTACACTGCACTCTGTGTTCTCCTTTGGCTTCCCTGGATGTAATATGGAGGACTAAAGAGCCTAAATAAGGACTGAATGTGCTCCCCATGATAGTAGGACCATAGAATTAGTTAAGAAGCTTCTGTCCCTTCCAGAAAATATTGCTAGCGGCTCACATTCCAACTCCCTTCCCCAATGCATGCAACCCTGATGATTCATGTTGAGAACGTGGTGTAAAGAAACACACAGAGGAGTACCTCCAACTACTCCCAAAGAGCAGACAGACAACATGAAGGAATAGATAAAAACTTTAGCCACTGAGAAATGGGTTTGTTTGTTACTTAGTCTGTGCTGATTGATTCAGGGCTGTCAGTATAGCATAACCAAGTAAATAGATTATAGCAAGTGATGACCATCAGTGTGTGATTACACAATCAGGTACTTTACCAAACCTAAATATTCCAGGATTTTATTTCCTTGGAAACTTTGAAAAGTCAAAAACCTAGTGGATGAATCAAATATAAGTTTATGATGTGTTTTATTCTGTTATTTATTATACTATGTGAATTAAACTATGGATATTTTAAGGATAAAAAACAAAATATCTTTATTGGTATCTTAATGTTGACTATAGAACTTTAGAAGCAGCTGCTGCTAGTTTAACATGATAACACAAGCCTTTAACCCAGCACTTGAAAGACAAAAGCAAGCAGGCAGATCTCTGTGAGTTCATGACCACCCTTGTCTATATAATGAAACCCTGTCTCAAAATTAATTAATTGATTAATTAATTAATTGAAAAGCAGTTACTGAACAATTATTGGATCAAAATTCTTCATTCAAGCTACTCCTTCAGATAGAAAATTCCATCTGTCAGTATAAATTTTACCTTAACTTGATACTTTATTTTGGTTTGATTCATAGACTTTTCAGCCAAGAACACTAGATTCGTCTGGCAAAGCTGTTCTTCCCATAAGGAAAACTGGGCAATCTGTCTACTTTCTATGATCACATGTCAGCATCATCTAACCCAGTTGTTCCTCAGACCCCACTGATTCAGGACTGCTATACACTTAAAAAAAAAACTATTGAGAATCACTGTAATGCAAATGCATGTACACATATACAGCACCCTCAAAGAATAAATAGTATTATTCATTGAGGGACTAGAGAGATGGCTCAACAATTAATAGTGCTCACTGCTGTTGCAATGTCCCCAGCACCCATGTCAGGTAGTATGCTATGTCTGTACCTCCAGTTCAGGGGATCTGGTGCCCTCTTATGGCTCTCCTGGGATACCCACAGGCATTTGAATATAAGCTCACACAAGCACACCTACATACACATAAATAAAAACAAATAATTTTTTTTAATTATTGAGACCCCAAAAGAACTTTTTTTACATGGTTTGTAGCTATCTATTAAAATGATATTTTAAAGTATTTACTAATTAATTTTAAACAGAAAAAATAAATACTATTAATGTAAGCAACAGACTTTTGTTTCAAACACTGTATTTTCCAAATACAAAACACTTTTACTAAGAAAGCCATTGCTTTACATTTCCATAAATCTTTTTAAGGTTTGGCTTAAAGGAGCACAGCTGGACTCTCTTATCTGATTCTGCATTCAATTTGTTACAATATTCCACATTGCTGGTCTTCTGGAAACCCCCTCCTAACGTTTTGAAAGTGTAAGTGCAAAGACGATAACTAAGTGCTGTCCTTATTACTATGGAAATAGTTTTGCATCCGTGTACTTCCTGCAGGGATCTTCAGGACTCCCAGGGTTTCTCTTTCTCCACTGAGACACTCTGGGGTCAGAAAACCCTATGACAGAGTTCACCACTTGACCATTCTCCAAACATCTTATGTATGCTAACAATGACCCTCAACCTATGGAAAATACTAAATAGGATGAGAGTAGTGACAGTGAATACTCACGAAGCACAGAGGAAGGTAAAGGCTGCAAGAAGGAGTGACCATGGAGACCTGACAGAATTACAATCTTATTTTAACAATCAATACACACTTAGTCAACTATTGTGTACCTGCATGTGTATGTGTATACATGTGGAGGACAAAAGGTGACGTCGGGTGTTCTTCTCAACCACTTGCCACCTTAGTTTCTGAGACCGAGTCTCTCACAGAACCTGGAGTTCACTAATTTGGCTCACACAGCTGTCTAATAAGCTCCAGGGATCTCCCTCACCTCAGCTTCCACAGTTCTTGGTTTATAGTTACCAGACACTGCATCTGGCCTTTGGGTGGGTGTAGGAGTTCTGGGCTCTGATCTTCATGCTTTTGTGGCAATCCTTTTACTAGCAAAGCCATCTCCCCAGTCTCAGACTGTTCAATTTAACCTGATTTACTTACTTACTTCCTAGTGATGGACAATGACACTGTTGTCAAGTCATCATTATCTATAAATGATACTCCAATAGGTACCCCTATTTGGGTGTCCTCAGTCATTGTTATAATAATGGCTCTACATTAAAAATTTTACATAGGTTATCTGAGACTCTATACATGTGTGGTTATCTGTTTTCACAGAGGGAGTCTCTAACCTTTTTGCACAAGTTAGTAATTCCACGATCAGAGCATGGAAGGGTCTTCTCCTGCTCACCGTGTGAAGATATTGCTCTTGTTTTATTGTGCACTTCTGAGCCCAGCAGTGGTAAATACTTATCTGCAGTGACTGCTGCCTGAGCTTGTGCACATGGACTCACTTTGTGAGCATAAACACATTGCCTCTTTCCTAGTCTATGTGACATGAAGTAGAGCAGGCTTTCTCTCAAGGAGGCAGAGTATAATAAGATAAACCCGGAAGCTCTTTTTGGTTTGCTTCATTCCAAGAATCACATTGCATTCTGCATCCTTAAAGAACAGTAGCTCTACCTCATTTGATGGTCCACATCTTTTGCCTCCAAGACAGAAATCTCATCTTTGAGGTCATCATGACCATGGCACTGAAACAAATGCAGCTGAAACGCTTCATCTTTGATAGAAACTGCCAGAAATCCCCTTGTGCACATTTTACTGTGGGATGCATAGCTATGCAGTGAGGGACTGATGCCTGCAGTCAATTATGCTGCTGCGAGGCTGATGTAATTGCTTCAAGACCCTACAAATTACCAGATGTCCACAGCGTACTCAAATGTGCTTCCCTCTTCCTATAACCTGAGGGGAAATTTTAAAGCTGGGGAACAGAGTAGTGGCTCTAAGAAAGTGTGAAGATAGTACTGTTTTAACTCAGCTGCTTTAAACACATAGGATAGACTGAGCTTACCCACAAACACACACACACACACACACACACACACTTGTTAAATGACATACACTAGGTATTTATTAGGTAAACATGGGCACATGTACATTTTAATGTCTTTGTTTTGGTAAATTAAAGGTTAAATTTGCAATAAAACAATACAGGCCAATTAGAAAATGTTAGTATAATCACTTAACATGAATTTCATTATATCTGATGGAAGAACCTAGGTATGAACCATGGAAGTGGACAGTTCTGTGCACAGGCCAGAACCCACTGCACTGCCCTATTATAAGCCTTGAGTTTCTCCAATATCCATGATCGTAGATTGTGTTGGTGCTTATTCCTCCCGCATGCTAGCCATGTGCATCATTCCTGTACTTCTTGAGCGATCTTAACATTCACTGAACTGGTAAGCTGACTCAATGGTTTGCCTATGTGAGCAGTTTCTGATGCTGTTCAGGATCCCATCTCTACTTCCCCTACACATGCAGATACAAGTCCATAGATGCAAACCATCTCTATCCTTCAGTGATGCCTTAAGTCTCCCTTGACATTTGTTTCTTTCAAGTTTGATGTTTTCTTTCCTCCATGCTAGAAGTGAGTGTTTACTCAACTACCTTCTCTCTAGACTTACTGAAAAATCTACTAGGTTTTAAATACCACAAAACACAATTTCTATCAAGAATGGCATCCCAAACCAGTGAGACAATAGTATAATTAAATAATTGACCATTCTTGCCCTAAAGATGATGTCTTTTCAGAAATAAGTAAGTCTGGGATGGCTCCACAGTTAAGTTTCTTACAATACACAAGAGTACTTTTGCATCACAGATGGATATTAGCAAAGTGTTTAAAATTAAACATTTTCCTTTTGGAGCAGGAATAGGGGAGGAGCCAAGCACTGTCTTCTGATCTACACAAGTTCTTGTTTTGTTGTAGGGATAGATAGCAATCTGCCTTTTTCCAGATACACAGCTCAAAGTTAAATAATGTGAATCGATAACATAAAAACACTGGGAAGTTAGAGTACGTGCCTAAACTGGAGAACTTGTTCCTAGACAACAAATTAACTTCATTAAGCAAAAGAAAAGAAAAGAAAAGAAAAGAAGTGAAAGGCTTAAATATAACCTCAAGCTGGGAAAAATCATTTTGAGCTCCCAGATGTTTATTTGACATTATCTTTCCAAAAATAATGGAGCAAAACTCATCACATTCTTTTTCCTTCTCATCCTTCAGTTCAGACAAACCAGATGCAGAAAGCCTGTCTGACCCCTGCCATTCCTGTTGAACAGCAAAGGTTTGTAGAATGAAAAGGAAAGGAACTATCAAATTATCAGAACTCTCTGAGTTCCTGGAGTTCTGAATTTCAGTCACTTTCAACTGTGTATCCTGAAAGCAGCCATGGCTTGTGAAGTCCCCTGTGCTCTTTGAATGCTTCACACTGTGGTTCTGGGGCTGGTGGACAGCAGAGCAGCCCTGTAAGGAAGGACATGCATCTGCCCTTTCTACTCACTTCAGTGGAACATTTGTTTGGAAATAGATTGTGCCTTTTCCAGGACCATTTCCCACCAAGAAGTGTTCACAGGTTGTGAAGTAGGTGTCCTCAAGTTCATCATAGTTTTAGTTAAAGTCATGAAGACCATTGTCCAATTAGCCTTTCTTTACTCTGTGCTACAAACTGATCAGAAGCTCTAACCACATTTACTCACTTCTTCTTTATAGTAATGTTTTGATGGAACTATGACTTTAATCTTCAATTTTAAAGGACAGAAACTGTGGAGCTGGTGGAGAGATAGCTTGGTAGATAAAGATGTTTGTCAAAAGCCTGAGGACCCATGTTCAAACCCCAGAGCTGACATGGTGCAAGGAGAAAATTGATTTCAGCAAGTTATTCTCTGCCTTCCACTCATTCACTATAGCCACTATAACATGGTACACACACACACACACACACACACACACACACACACACACACACAAATATAATTTAAGAAACTTAAAAATGAAAACAAGTCACAGAATTTAAGTAACTTCATATAAAATAAGAGGTTGTTTTATTTATGTGTGTGTGTGTGTGTGTGTGTGTGTGTGTGTGTGTGTGTGTGTGTGTGTGTGTGTATTTTAATCTCTGGGGACACTTTGCTCTAGATAGAATATGTTTAGCTAACTGTCCTGTTCTGTTTACTTTGATCTTGGCAAAGTGATTGTATTTGCCTCATGAGACATGAATGGAAATTTAAATGCCATGCTTCAAGTAGAGGCTTTAAATGGGGTCAAGCAGCTTGGCACCAGACTTCTGTGTCCTTCTTCACCCTACAGGAACAGAGAGTCTTACTCAGATAAGGGCTGCTGCTTTGTTCTAGGCACCACAAGAGAAGGCACAGGGAGCCTAAACAAGCCAGGTGCCATCAAGCAGAATAGCTGCTGACCCCACACCCTCAAGCAATATGGCCAGGAAATAAACCCACATTGTGAGCCACTGAGTTAATGTGGTTGGTGGTCCCAACAGCTAAAATAAAGTCCAATAGAGGGGAAAATGCTGCAAAATCTAGCAAACAGAGCTAAAGACGGGCCATTTGAGGATAAGGAGAATAAAGAATTTCTGGAGGATGGAAAGTTGTTGGAAAAGAGTTTGCTGGAATAGTTTAAGACAGACAGGGCTTGAAAAGCATGAGAGAAAACTACAACTTGCCTTTCATGAGTTGACTGGATTTATGAACTAGACCCACAGACATTAGGGAGCTCAAATACTACAAAGAAGTAATTAACTTCACCTTCCAGTTCTGACCTAAGCAAATCTCAGAGGTAAAGGAATCTTACTTAGACTAAAGGAACCTCGTGTAGACTATAGACTATAGTACTATGGTTTCCTACTTCCCCATTCTTGGCTACCAAGAGATGCTAGCCATTTAAGTAAAGCCTACACACACATACACACACACACATACACACTCACATTCACGCGCACACACACACACACATACACACACACACAACCAGAACTTTCATAAATAACACACATTTGTAAAGAAATGTTATTATTCACACAGAGGAAAACTTAAAATAATTTTAATTATCATTTTAAAAGGAATTTGAGAAGATACTGTATTTATAAAGAAACAAAAGAAAAACAAAATATTGAAGAGTTATCAGAAATGAGAAAAGATGCTTTCTTTGACATTTCAAGTATAAGTTGTGTGTGATGCTAGCTTTGATGATCAGATGATGAGCATTATACATTGTTATTATTAAGAAGCTACGGCTTCTTGGATGCAATTAAGAGTGAATTCATGAGCTGCTGTTTTGGGGCAATTACAATCTCGTCTCACAATCATTCAATCCACAGTACAAGCAGCCATGGAGAATCCTTGGATGAATTTAGCTATTATATTAAAAATAATAAGTGATGTTTGCCAAGTCACCCCCGATTTTACTTCTCTGTTAGTCCTTTAACCATTCAGGTAACACAAATGACTCAAAGATGTATAGAGAAATGTATGAATTTTATTCAATATATTGTTATCCATCATTGTCATTTTTGTTTAGAAAGTCTAATTATCCTAATTTTTGCTTCTGAAAGCCCCTGCAAGTTGGTCCCTTGAGTTGAAGAGAACATATAGCCAGAAAAATACCAAAGCCTGGGTATGGTATTGTGACACAAGGAACCTCCAAAGAAGAGAGTCAAGGAACTTCCAGATGAACAACAAAATCAGTGAACATGGTAAACACAAAACAAACACACACACACACACACACACACACACACACACACACAATTATTTTATCAGTAATATGTGAAGAATTTTTCAAGAGGAAATTATTTCCAATTATAAGTCTGCTTATATGAATGAAGGAAAAATAGAAATATATCCAAGGCACAGAGATGCCAAAATTTATCCTGAGAACACAGTTTTGTTGGGAGGCTTTATGAGATTGTGTCAGTGTGATTATATAGGAAATAGACAGAAGGCAGGACTTAGGAAGTGGTGGGTGCTTATCCTTCAGGAGAGCAAACACTAGAAATATAACCATGGCATTTGTGTCACAGACTGAGAGAATGTGTTCAGCATGGAATTATGGGTTAGAGCCTTCCAGACACAAAATGCTAAAGGAAGAGAGTCCACCCAGCTGCTCAGCCTGCCATCATAAAATACAACCAGGCCAGGGAGGTCAAATGCTTGAAACTTACTCTTTCATGAGTCTAGAGACCAGAAGGCCATGATCAAGCGACAGTTCCATGATGAGTAGCTTCCATATGGCCATAATAATAATGAAAATATGGTTATGAAATGTCAAGTTTTGAAATCAAGCTATCGATAACATAGAAGTTTGGAAGATGCTCAAAGAAGAAGATGTAGCATTGATCTCCCTTACTTGTTTAAAAGTAAAATAGGGAAGACAGATTGTGTGGGGGAGAGGCTGTTAGACTTTAAGAGACAGGCAGAATGATGGCTGTCACAGTATGAAGTGAACCATTCAAAGAGGACATCTAACCTGGCCACATTACTGATTTCTTCCTGCTGTGATAAAACACAGAAGCAATGTAGGAAAGAAAGTGATTACTTGGGCTTAGGGTCACAGAGGGAGAGTCCATATGAGAGTAGATAGGGCTGCAGACAGCCTGAGCAGGAGACTTAGAGATCATATCTTCAATGGAAAACACTAAGCAATGAGTGGACTGGAAATGGGGTAAGGCTATAAAATCTCAATGGTCATCCCTAGTGACCTGCTTCTTCCAACAAAGCTACACCACCCACACCTCCCAAAGGTTCCACACACTCCCAAACAGCACCATCAACTGGGGACCAAGTGTTCAAATGCCTGTGGGGAAAATCTCTTATTTAAACCACATAGTTAGTGTTATAGAAAATAAAAATATAATCACTATTTGAGTTTCAGTTGATCCCTAACCAAAATATATGTTGTAGTCCTAATTCTTAGGACCTCAAAGTGTAATAAGAAACACAGGGCCAAATACAGAGTTAACAGCCAAGAGGTCAGAGCAATAGCTAAGAGCTGAGACTAAAAACCTCCTTACCCTTCCTGCCGCTGCTGTCCTTCCCTCAGCCAGAGACCTACTTCCTGTGTGTCTGTCCTTTTTATTGACTTTCTCTTCTGCCTTCTCATTGGTTGTAAAGCCAACCACATGACCTCATCACTGCCTGTCTGTACATACCTCCAGGTTTTCTATGGTTGGTATTGAGATTAAAGGCATGTGTCTCCATGCTGGCTGTATTCTTGAACACACAGAGATCCACCTAGCTCTGCCTCCTAAGTGCTGGGATTAAAGGCTTGTGCCACCACTGCCCAGCTTCTGTTATGGCTTGCTATTAGCTCTGACCCCCCAGGCAACTTTATTTATTAACATACAAATAAAATCACATTTCAGTACAAATAAAATATCACCATTGGTAATTCTAGATAGTCTTTATAAAGATAACTAAGTTAAAAGGGGCCATTATGTTGGATCTTATTGCAATATAACTGGTATCTTTATAAAAAGTAGAGACTGGGAGGAGTTTGTCTATAGAGGCAAAGTGGTATGAAAAAGCCAAGGAGAAAGACAACTGTCTATATGCCCAGCAAGAGGACCTGGGCAGAATTCCCATCTCACAGCCTTTAGAAGAAGCCAGCCTTTCCCACACCCTGGATCTTGGACTTTCAGTTCCAGAACTCTCAGGTAATACATACCTGCTGCTTAAACCACACAAGGTGTGACACCATACTTCAACAGCCCTAATGGAACTAATGCAGCCTTGCTGCTCACAGTCACAGAACATGGAAATTGGTGACATTGCTATGTGGGGCAAAGGAACAACAATGTTTGTGCTCTTCTCCTTTACCAAGACAAAAAGCCAGCAGCTATCGAAACAACTAATAAAGCAGGACTTTTAACTTTTCATTGTTCTTTTCTTTCTCTTTTCAAGACAGGGTTTCTTTGTGTAGCCCTGGTTGTCCTGGAACTTGCCTCCAACTCAGAAATCTACCTGCCTCTGCTTCCCCTGTGCTGGGATTAAAGGTGTCTGTCACCGTGCCCAGCTAAAGCAGGACTTTTAAACCCATTCTTAGAGAAATGGGAATTATTATTAACAAAATTGCTTTGGATAAAAGAATGGAAGTGGAAAGAATGAGGTAGGGAATGGATTCTTTTACTTACATTTCCTCTTATTAACAGTGTTTCTGTTTATTTTTCTGATAACAAATAATGAAATTTATTCTTTGGAAAATATCAATTTACCATTAACTAAAAATGAAACCAAGTTTAAATACAAATGAAAATAATTGAATTGTCAGCTTTAATATAAAGGATTAAATTTTGGTTGAGTATTGTAGAACAAAGCACTGTCAACATTTTCCAGAGCTAAATAGTACTTTTATAATTATCAGCACTGAGAATGCCGCTTAGCATAAAGGATAGTATAAAATGATAAAAAGAAGGGTTTAGAGCCATTTCAGAAATTTTTATATTTTGTCCCAATCCCAAGTAAAAATTCATTTTATGGTTTAATTTATGAAACATGAGCCAGCAACTTTAAATTTTTGTTTTGTTTAAATATATTTTTAATTTAAAAATTAAAACATAATTATATCATTTTTCTCTTCTTTCCTCAAACTTCTTCAGGTACTTCCCCTTGCTCCCTCTTAAAGTCACTATGTTAACCATTTATTTGTTATTATTACTATTTTCTTTAACTGTTATTGTTACATATATCTATAAATATGTAAATATTTATAACCTGCTGAGACTTTTAATGTTATTTTCCTGTCCTTCTGTATTGACCTCTTTCTACCTTCCCCAGTTAAACCCTCCTCCATGTTTTTGCCAATTTTCCCTTTCATATCAAGCTGCATCCTGCTATTGTCCTGTCTCATGCTCTCCCAACACATCCCTTATAGTTCCCTTTTACTTTCCTGGTTTCTGAACATACATGGCCCTCACCCTGTCCTCTGGCTCTTACAGTTTTTTCAGCCCCATCTTCTATAATATTCCCTGAGCATTGGGGTGAAGAATTGTCACAGATATCCCGTCTACAGCTCAGCACTCACAATCACTTCTTCTCAGTAGTTTGAATAATTATGAGTATTAGAACAGGTCTTTAAATTATGATATATTATTTGGTCACCATTTAAAGTTGACTAAAAACAATAATCGGTAGACAGGCCCAGCGGCGGAGACAAGCAGACTCAGGTAGGCCAGCGGCGGCAGCCCACAGAGGTAGACAGGCCCGGTGGTGGCGGCCGACAGGGACATTCAGGCCCGGCGGCAGCCGGCAGAGACATACAGGCCCAGTGGTGGCCTGCAGAGGTAGATGGGCCCGGTGGCAGTGACAAGCAGAGGTAGGTAGGCCCGCGGCGGCAGCTGGCAGAGACATACAAGACCATTGGTGGCCCACAGAGACAGACAGACCCAGGGGCAGCTGACAAGGACATACAGGCCCTGCAGCAGACCGCAGAGGTAGACAGGCCCGGCAAGGAATACAAGCAGATGCAGCGTGGAACAGGGACGCCTCTAACCCCAACACCCGGGGAAGAAGCTATCTCCATGGGACGGAACAAGAACGAATCTGAAAACTCCATCTGAGGACAACCCAGGACCCACCTGCTGATCCTGCAAAACCCAACAACTTGGAGGTGTTGGTAAGATTACCCCGCTCAGCTGAAACCCATCTGGGAGAGGATTCAGATGCCTACAGTTTGAAGTATGAAAAACAAGATCAGCTGAGGAGTTGACGAATGAACAAATCGTGACCTGGGAACACAGAAGAAGGCACTGCCCAGCCACCAAACCAGATCACCAGAATCATAAGTATATACTTCACCGACTGAGATCAGCTGCTCCTGAAGAAATAGCCCAATAGCACCAATTTAACCAAGAACCCCTACTAAACCAAGACTAAAAATTAGAACAAGAGAGGCACTCTCAGACACAGACACCACCTGCACCACACAGAGGAAGAGATGAGTAGATGCCAGCGCAAAAATACAGGTAACAATATAAAGACCTATATGACAACATCAGAACTTAGTGATTCTACACCTGCAAGACCTGAACATACCAAGACAGAAGAAACAGAAGAAATCAACCCTAAAAATAACTTTAAGAAGATGATAGAGGCCCTTAAAGAAGAAATAAAACATTCCCTCAAAGAGGAAATAAAAACTTCCCTTAAAGAGGAAATGGAAACTCCACTAAAGAGGAAATAAAAAACTCCCTTAAAGAAATGGAAGAAAAAAACGAACAAAAAATGGGAAGAAATCAAAGAAAGCCAAGAAAAAGCAATTAAACAGATGAAAGAAACATTCCAAGATCTGAAAAATGAATTTGAGACAATAAAGAAAACACATGCTGAGGGAATGCTGGAAATAGAAATCCTGACTAAATGAACAGGAACTACAGAAACAAGCATAACCAACCGATTGCAAGAGATGGAACATAGAATCTCTGACACTGAAGACACAATAGAGAAAATAGATTCGTCAGTCAAAGAAAACACTAAAGACAAAAAAGTCCTAACACAAAACGTCCAGGAAATTTGGGACACCATGAAAAGACCAAACTTAAGAATAATAGGGATAGAAGAAGGAGAAGAATACCAACTCAAAGGCACAGAAAATATATTCAACAAAATCATAGAAGAAAACTTTCCTAACCTAAAGAAAGAAATACCTATGAAGATACAAGAAGCTTACAGAACACTGAATAGGCTGGATCCAAAAAAAAAAAAAAAAAAAAAAAAAAGTCCCTTCGACACATAATAATCAAAACACTAATCACACAGAACAAACAAAAAATATTAAGAGCCGCAAAGGAAAAAGACCAAGTAACATATAAAGGCAAACCCATCAGAATAACACCAGACTACTCAATTGAGACTATGAAAGCTAGAAGATCATGGACAAATCTCATGCAGACACTAAGAGACCACGGATGCCAACCTAGACTATTATACCCAGCAAAACTCTCAATCACCATAGGCAGAGTAAACAAAATATTCCAGGATAAAACCAGATTTAATCAATACCTGTCCACAAACCCAGCCCTACAGAAAGCACTAGAAGGGAAAATCCAACCCAAAGAAGCTAAACACATCCATGAAAAATCAAGCAATAAATAAACCCACAACAACATACACCACAGAAGGACAACACAACACAACCACAAAAAATAACAGGAATTAACAATCACTGGTCATTAAAATCCATCAATATCAACGGTCTCAACTCACCTATAAAAAGACACAGGCTAACAGAATGGACAAGAAAACAGGACCCATCCATCTGCTGCATACAAGAAACACACCTTAACTTCAAAGACAGACACTACCTCCGAGTAAAGGGCTGGGAAAAGGCTTTCCAAGCAAATGGACTGAAGAAACAAGCTGGTGTAGCTATCCTAATATCTAATAAAATAGACTTCAAACTAAAATCAATCAAAAGAGATCAGGATGGACATTACATATTTATCACGGGAAAAATCCACCAAGATGAAGTCTCGATTCTAAACATTTATGCTCCAAATACAAAAGCACCCACATTCATAAAAGAAACACTACTAAAGTTTAAAACGCACATCAAACCCCACACATTAATAGTGGGAGATTTTAACACACCACTCTCACCAAAAGACAGATCTACCAGACTGAAACTTAACAAAGAAATAAAGGACCTAACAGATGTTATGACTCAAATGGACCTAATAGATATCTACAGAACATTTCATCCTAACACAAAAGAATATACCTTCTTCTCAGCACCCCATGGAATCTTCTCAAAAATTGACCACATGCTTGGACACAAAACAAATCTCAACAGATACAAAAAAATTGGAATAACCTCCTGTATCTTATCAGACCACCATGCCTTAAACCTCAGCCTTAGACCTCAACAACAACAAAAACTATAGAAAACCCACAAACTCATGGAAACTGAATAATGCCCACCTGAAACATCAATGGGTCAAGGAAGAAATAAAGAAAGAAATTAAAGATTTCCTAGAATTCAATGAAAATGAAAGTACAACATACCCAAACTTATGGGACACTATGAAAGAAGTGCTAAGAGGAAAATTCATAGCTCTAAATGCACACATAAAGAAGATGAAGCAATCCCATACCAATGAATTAACAGCACAACTGAAAGCTCTAGAACAAAAAGAAACAAACTCACCCAGGAGAAATAGATGCCAGGAAATAATCAAATTGAGGGCTGAAATCAATGAAATAGAAAACAAGAGAACAATACAAAAAATCAATGAAACAAAGAGTTGGTTCTTAGAAAAAATCAACAAGATAGACAAACCCCTAGCCAAATTAACCAAAAGGCAAAGAGAGAGCACCCAAATTAACAAAATCAGAAATGAAAAGGGAGACATAACAACAGATAATGAGGAAATCCAGAGAATCATCAGATCATACTTCAAAAACCTGTACTCCACAAAAATGGAAAACCAGGAAGAAATGGACAAATTTCTGGATAAAAACCACATACCAAAATTAAATCAAGACCAGATAAACTATTTAAATAGACCAATAACCCCTAAAGAAATAGAAACAGTCATCAAAAGTCTCCCAACCAAAAAAAGCCCAGGACCAGATGGTTTCAGTGCAGAATTCTACCAGACTTTCAAAGAAGAACTTATATCAATCCTCATCAAATTGTTCCACACAATAGAAACAGAAGGAACACTACCAAACTCTTTTTATGAGGCTACAATTACCCTCATACCCAAACCACACAAAGATGCAACAAAGAAAGAGAACTACAGACCAATCCCCCTCATGAACATTGATGCAAAAATTACTCAACAAAATACTGGCAAACCGAATCCAAGAATACATCAAAACAATCATCCATCACGACCAAGTAGGATTCATCCCAGGGATACAAGGATGGTTCAACATACGAAAATCAGTCAATGTAATACACCATATAAACAAACTGAAAGAAAAAAACCACATGATCATCTCCTTAGATGCTGAAAAAGCCTTTGACAAAATCCAACACCCCTTCATGATAAAGGTCTTAGAAAGATCAGGAATACAAGGAACATTTCTAAACATAATAAAAGCAATTTATAGCAAGCCAACAGCAAACATCAAATTAAATGGAGAGAAACTCAAAGCGATACCACTAAATTCATGAACAAGACAAGGCTGTCCACTCTCCCCATATTTATTCAATATAGTACTAGAAGTTCTAGCTAGAGCAATAAGACAACAAAAGGAGATCAAAGGGATACAAATGGGCAAGGAAAAAGGAAAACTTTCACTATTTGCAGATGATATGATAGTATACATAAGTGACCCCAAAAACTCTACCAGGGAACTCCTACAGCTGATAAACTCCTTCAGTAAAGTGGCAGGATACAAGATCAACTCAAAAAAATCAGTAGCCCTCCTATACACAAATGATAAAAGGGCTGAGAAAGAAGTCAGAGAAACATCACCCTTTACAATAGCCACATATAATATAAAATACCTTGGGATAACACTAACTAAACAAGTGAAGGACCTTTTTTTTTTTTTCACTTTCTTTTTTTTTTAGGTTATTTTTTTTTATTTATTTTACAATACTATTCAGTTCTACATAATAGCCACAGATTCCCTTGTTCTCTCCCTTCCTGCCCCCCTCCCCTTCCCCCCAGCACACCCCCCATTCCCACCTCCTCCAGATCAAGGTCTCCCCCCCCCCCCGAGGACTGGGATCGACCTGATAGACTCAGTCCAGGCAGGTCCAGTCCCCTCCTCCCAGATTGAGCCAAATGTCCCTGCATAAGTCCCAGGTTTCAAACAGCCAACTCATGCAATGAGCCCAGGACCTGGTACCACTGCCTAGATGCCTCCCAAACAGATCAAGCCCATCGACTGTCTCACCTATTCAGAGGGCCTGATCCAGTTGGGGGCCCCTCAGCCTTTGGTTCATAGTTCATCTGTTTCCATTCATTTGGTTATTTGTCCCTGTGCTTTATCCAACCTTGGTTTCAACAATTCTCGCTCATATAGACCCTCCTCTTTCTCACTAATTAGACTCCCAGTGCTCCACCAGGGGCCTAGCCATGGATGTCTGCATCCAGATTCCTCAGTCCTTGGATGGGGTTTATGGCACAACTATTAGGGTGTTTGGACATCCCATCACCAGAGTAGTTCAGTCCCGGCTGTCTCTCGACCATTGCCAGCAGTCTTTTGTGGGGGTATCTTTGTGGATTTCTGTGGGCCTCTTTAGCTCTTTGTTTCTTCCTTTTCTCATGTGGTCTTCATTTACCATGGTCTCCTATTCCTTGTTCTCCCTCTCTTTTCTTGATCCAGCTAGGATCTCCCGCTCTGTTTCCCTCGACCCTCACCATTCATTGCTCCCACTCATGTCCAGGCTGTTCATGTAGATCTCATCCATTTCTCCGTGTCTTTCTTGGGGTCCTGTTTTCCTGGTAGCCTCACTGGTGATGTGAGTAGCAGTCCAGTCATCCTTGTTCCACATCTAGCATCTTCCTATGAGTGAGTACATATTACATACCATATTTGTCTTTTCTGAGTCTGGGTTACCTCACTCAGGATGATTTTTTCTAGATCCATCCATTTCCTGCAAACCTCATGATGTCATTGTTTTTCTCTGCTGAGTAGTATCCCATTGTGTATATGTGCCACAATTTATTTATCCATTCTTCAGTTGAAGGGCATCTAGGTTGTTTCCAGGTTTTGGCTATTACAAACAATGCTGATATGAACATAGCTGAGCAAGTGCTCTTGTGGTATGATTGAGTATTTCTTGGGTATATGCCCAGGAGTGGTATAGCTGGATCTTGGGGGAGATTGATTCCCAATTTTCTAAGAAAGCGCCATATTGATTTCCAAAGTGGTTGTACAAGCTTGCATTCCCACCAGCAGTGGAGGAGAGTTCCCCTAGTTCCATATCCTCTCCAGCATAAATTGTGTGAAGGACCTTTTTGATAAGAACTTTAAATCTCTAAAGAAAGAAATTGAAGAAGATATCAGAAAATGAAAGGATCTCCCATGCTCATGGATAGGTAGGATTAACATAGTAAAAATGGAAATCTTACCAAAAGCAATCTACAGATTCGATGCAATCCCCATCAAAATCCCAACACAATTCTTCACAGACTTGGAAAGAAAAATACTCAACTTCATATGGAAAAACAAAAGACCCAGGATAGCTAAAAGAATCCTATATGATAAAGCAACCTTTGGAGGCATCACCATCCCTGACCTCAAACTCTACTATAGTGCTATAGTAATAAAAATAGCTTGGTACTGGTATAAAAACCGACATACGGACCAATGGAATCGAATTGAAGACCCTGACATTAATCCATGCACATATGAACACCTGGTTTTTGACAAAGGAGCCAAAACTATACAATGGAAAAAAGAAAGTATCTTCAACAAATGGTGCTGGCATAACTGGATGTCAATATGTAAAAGATTACAAATAGATCCATATCTGTCACCATGCACAAAACTCAAGTCCAAGTGGATCAAAGACCTGAACATAAATCCAGTTACACTAAACTTAATAGAAAAGAAAGTAGGAAGCACTCTTGAACAAATTGGCACCGGAGACCATTTCCTAAATAAAACACCAACAGCACAGACCCTGAGCACAACAATTAATAAATGGGACCTCCTGAAATTGAGAAGCTTTTGCAGGGCAAAAGACACAGTCAATAAGACAAAAAGACAGCCAACAGAATGGGAAAAGATCTTCACCAACCCCACATCTGACAGAGGATTGATCTCCACAGTATATAAAGAACTCAAGAAACTAGACATCAAAATACTGAACAGTCCAATTAAAAAATGGGCTAAAGAGCTAAACAGAGAATTCACAAAACAAGAATCACAAATGGCTGAAAGACATTTAAAGAAATGCTCAACATCCTTAATCATCAGAGAAATGCAAATCAAAACGACTCTGAGATACCACCTTACACCTGTCAGAATGGCTACAATCAAAAACACCAATGACAGCCAATGTTGGAGAGGATGTGGAGCAAAGGGAACACTCCTCCACTGTTGGTGGGAATGTAAACTTGTACAACCACTGTGGAAATCAGTATGGCGGTTTCTCAGAAAATTAGGAATCGAACTACCTCAAGACCCAGCCATCCCACGCTTGGGCATATACCCAAGGAATGCTGATTCATACCATAAAGCTACATGCTCAGCTATGTTCATAGCAGCACTATTTGTAATAGCCAGAACCTGGAAACAACCTAGATGCCCATCAACGGAAGAATGGATGGAAAAAATGTGGTACATATACACAATGGAGTACTACTCAGCAGAGAAAAACAATGAAAGCATAAAATTTGCAGGCAAATGGATGGAACTAGAAAAAATCATCCTGAGTGAGGTAACCCAAACCCAGAAAGACAGTCATGGTATGTACTCACTCATAAGTGGAGTCTAGATATAAAATAAAGAACAATCAGACCACAGCCCATAGAACCATAGAGGCTATATATATAGCATGGAGGTCCCTAGGACAACTGTGGCTTATAATAAATTTCGGTTTTACTCAATTATTGAAAAAAATAGCCAAATGAATGGAAACACATGAACTATGAACCAAAGGCTGAGGGGCCCCCAGCTGGATCAGGCCCTCTGAATAGGTGAGACAGTTGATTGGCTTAATCAGTTTGGGAGGCAACTAGGCAGTGGGATCAAGTCCTGTGCTCATTGCATGAGTTGGCTGTTTGAAACATGGAGTTTATGCAGAGACATTTGGCTCAGTCTGGGAGGAAGGGACTGGACCTGCCTGGACTGAGTCTACCAGGTTGATTGCAGTCCTGGGGGAGGATTTGCCCTGGAGGAGGTGGGAATGGGGGGTAGCCTGGGGGTAAGGGGAGAGTGTGGGAGGGGGGGAATAGGGGAACTCGTGGCTGATATATAGAACTGAATGGTATTGTAAAATAAAATAAAATAAAATAATAATAAAAATAAATAAATAAATAAATAAATAAATAAATAAATAAATAAATAAATAAATAAATAAATAAATAAATAAATAAAATTCTGAAACTAAAAAAAAACAATAATCAAACTTCTGGTATGGAGCCAACATTTTTATTAAGTCTTGTGTAACCTAAGGTCAGCTCTATAAAATAGACTTGTGTACCATTTGTGAAAACAGATTATAGTTCCTAGTTTATCCAGCTGAGGCTTCTCAAGAATGTACTCATGCTTTCCCCAGGCAGGGTTCCTTCCACATACAAGAGAAGGGAGCTCTCATTATCTTAAAATTCTTTAAAATGAATAGTTACTGACATCATTGTGTGTTCAGAATATATTAGATCGTTGTAAATTCAGAAATAATACAGTACCAAGATATTCTGACATTACTCAGACATGAGAGAATCAAATTTTCTTAAATGGTCTGCACCAAATATTGTGTGAATTGTTATACATGTAGTGAAGGGGAACAGTTGCATTTTACTTCATTTTATAATTTAATTATATGCAATTCAGCTTCCCACCCATAATAGAAATTCATCAGAAGGATTTATAGGGGCTATGTTTAAAGATTAATGGAGTCGTGCCAAAAGGACACAGGAGCTGGCTTCCAGGGACTCCCACTGGCAAAGCAGGGGCTATAAGAGCATCAAGCAGAATGACAGAGATGTATTACAACACACAAAATTTTTAAAACCCTGTGCATGCATTGCTATAATGAGGTAGGGGGGTGGTAGAGAAAGGGAGACAAGCATTATTTCCAGAATAATATGAGCTTTTTCTCTAGCTCTTAAATAGAAGACTAGAGAAAGGCTTGTCTAGCTGTCAGTAGAATTGTTGCATAGAGAAATGTCTGCTTTTCAAATCACCATTATTGTGGTCTGTGAGGAGAAATGTCATTAAATAGACATAACTATGTGGTTTCATAAAGGATTTAGCATTATGGCCCTAATTTTTATCTAGAAAGATAATCTGATAAGAAGAACATGATGAATTCTAAATGATGAGAGAGAAATATATAAGTTTAACCCTTTTAAATGAGTTATAAATCTCTATTAAAATTTGGATAAGTTTGGCAGGATTACCCTGATTGTAATAAAACAAGTGAGTATACCCATACATGTTCTGTTTGTGTTGGGGTGTTCAATACTGGGAGAATACCTAGGTACTTGGTGTTGCTAACAGGAATAAGAGGAGGCCGAATTTATCACATTTCTTACTTCCAAGTAAACTACAAATCACTCTAAACTTTAAACATTAGAAGTCAGGTCTACAAGCTTTAAAAATCAAGGCAGGAAATATTCTAAAGAGTTTAGATAACCATACTGGTCAGGGCAGTTATTTGTCAGTCAAAATGACAATGACAACGAAAAAGAAACTGGTCACAAAGGCTTGGAAAACCAGTGTAGCTGGAGTTTTCTCCAGTCCTGCCTGGTCCACGCTCAGGACAAAGCTCTCTCACCTGCCAGTCCTGCAGCCGCTTAGAGCCAACTAAGTAAACACACAGAAACTTATATTGTTTACAAACTGTATGGCCGTGGCAGGCTTCTTGTTATCTAGTTCTTATATATATCTTAAATTAACCCATTTATATTAATCTAAAAGTTGTCACGTGATTTGTGGCTTATAGGTATCTTAACATCTTCTCATGGCGGCAGCTGGCAGAGTCTCTCTGCCTCAGCCTTCCACCTCTCAGAACTCTACTCCTCCTTGTCCCACCTACCCTATCCTTCCTGTCTGGCTACTGGCCAATCATAGTTTTATCAATCATCTACGGCACTTCCCCTTTTTCTTTTTTTTCAAAAAGGAATGTTTTAACTTTAACATAGTAAAATTACATATAACAAAACAATTATCAAGCAAGAATTACAGTTACAATATTAAAGAAGATATCATATCTATCCTACATTTGTGGGTCTAAGGTTTCATATCTAACTTATCTTTTATCATAACTGAGGAAATTATAACTATCTAGTCTTCAACTACATCAAAATCCTCAGAAGGATATAATATTACCTGAGAAATGGGAGAAGGATGCAAGCAACTTTTGGGAGTCTTGTGAGAGTAGACAGAAATGCTGCCAGCCTCCACCATGAGAAGATGTTAAGATACCGGTAAGCCATGAGCCACAAGGCAACTTTTAGATTAATAGAAATGGGTTAATTTAAGATACAAGAACTAGATAACAAGAAACCTGCCACAGCCATACAGTTTGTAAGCAATATAAGTCTCTGTGTGTTTACTTGGTTGGGTCTGAGCAGCTATGGGACTGGTGAGTGAGAGAGATTTGTCCTGACCGTGGGCCAGGCAGGACTGGAGGACACTCCAGCTACAAACCAGCAAGAAGAAAGGAAGGTGGGGCATACTATAGCTATGTTCACTCCACAAAGCCAGCCTGTGGGACCCTATGCTCCCAATAGGAGGGTGAGGAGTTTGTATCCTTTCCTGCAAGGCCCGGGCTTGGATCTCCCAGGAGCATGTCACCGATGACCTCAGGCTAAGAATGCTGCTTTATTTGCTGTTCCCTGGTGTGTATGCTTCCTCCACTGGTGATGATGCTAAGTCCTGCTGAAAGATGGGAGAGGCCAAACACAGGCTGTACAGCACCAGCCCTGTGCAAACTATAAAAGCAAACCTTTCAGCTTTCAGGTTAGGAAGACAACTTGGAGCTCTACCTGCAGACATAATTTATGATCTGAAATTACCAATGTAAGTAAGCGGTTCAGAATCTGAGTAGCCTAGAGCATAAATACGAATATAAGATGTAAGTGCACAATAATAGCCATACCAAAAAAGAATATTTCAACATTATTTAAAGTTGCAGAGCTAAAGAAATAAAATTAAAACTTAAAAAGGGGTAGATACAAGAGAGCTAACACAAACATTAACATAATATTTATTTAGTGTAGTCCAAACAGAACTCCTAAAACTGTGTGTGTGTGTGTGTGTGTGTGTGTGTGTGTGTGTGTGTGTATACACACATTCAAATACTTGCCCCTAGCTAACAACTGGACAAACTATACAAAGACACAGTTCAGAAAAAAGTAGATGCAGATAAATGATTGAAATAAAAGAAAAAGGGCTGAGTCTTTCAATTCAAGAAATGGTGGTTAAAATTAAATTCATGTACAGTCTTTGGTTTTCATGTAGAAAAATATTTTGATTTTTTTTATTTTGTAAAGAAATTTTAAAATGAAATAAAACACAAGGAACTGTTTCTCTACCTAGCAATCACTTACAATGGATTTGCTTGTTCCATGGCTAGTTTATATTGCTGACCTGAAACAATATAAAATCATTTGAGAACAGTCTCAATAGGGATTGTAGATGTAACCAATCGTCTTATTAAAATAAGAAACACAGAGCCAAGGTAAAAGAGAAAGCCGAGAGGTCAGAGCTCAGAGATAAAATCTTACCTCCTGCAGTGCTCCTAGCTTCCCCGAGAGAGAGCTACTTCCTGTTTGTCCGTGTTTAAATATTCTTTCTGTTCTGCCTTCTCATTGGTTGTAAACCCAACCACATGACTGCCTCATCACTGCCTGTAAGTACCGCCCTCCAGGTCTTAAAGGCATATGTCTCCAATACTGGCTGTATCCCTGAACACACAGAAATCTACCTAGCTCTTCTAACCACCACGCTCTTGCTATGGCTCTAATAGCTCTGACCCCAGGGCAACTTTATTTATTAACATAAAATTAAAATAACATTTCAGTACAAATAAAATATCACCATATTTCCCCTTTTCTATTTTAATAAAAAGAAAAAAGGCAACTAACAAAAGAAGAACTATATACAAAAGTACAATAACTATATACAATATATACAAGTAACAAATACCTAAACGATGTCTAGTCCATTTGTATTTGACAAATCAGAGAAAATAATTCCCTTATCTATCCTATTTTAGTAAGTCCAAAATGTATCTAATTAACTTTCTATCCTAATTAATCTTCAACTATAACTAACTAATCTTCAACTCCCTCAGAGACCCAAGAAGGAAATAATATTAGCTAACAAAAATAAAAACAAGAAGTGCACAAAAGCAGCTTCCAAAAATTTTGTGAGTTGACAGAAACAGCCAGCTGCCTGGACAGTCACCTGAGGTTTCTCCACAGTGTTGGGGCATCATCTTCAGCCTATAGGCTTATGGTATCTGACAGACTCATTTGTGAAGTAGGTTGTACACAAGGTCAACAGTTCAACCTCACACTGGGTGAGAGCAGTCCATGTACCAGAAACACCTGAATTCCACTAGTGTCATGTCATGATTCAGGATTTTAAATTCTGGAAATTGTTGACGGTTTTTGAATTCAGCTGTCCATTCTTCTTGGCTGTGTATATATGGCTTCATCTCAGCATCCTCTTCTTCTCCACATCCCTCTATTAAATGCCAGTCTACTATTGAGAGGCGTGAGCTTTCAGTTGCTGTTCCATTGCACAACAGAAGCCATCGGCCCACTGCCTCTTCAGCTGCCTTCTAAGAAAAGGGTACTGTACCTTTTCCAGATTGTGAAGGCCACTTCAGGGATGGTGCCATATTGTCCTGGCCTCAGAAGATGCCTTCTGATAAAGCCATAACCACACTTGTTTTGGCAGGAATCGGTAGTCCTTTGTTTCGTGTTCTGTCTGTCCATTTTGTCCTGTTGATTTGAGGATACTTTGTTGTCCAGTGGCTAACTTTTGCCACAATGAAAATTAACTCCATATGCAGTTTCTTCAATGCCCATATTTTCTCTGAAGTAGATTGGTACTGCCAGGAGCCGACATGTCTCAAAAAAGAAAAATTTCTAAGTTATTAAAATATTTTAAATGCCATATTCGTTAGATCTCTGAAGGGTTTGAAGATGACCTGTCTAAAATATATCTGCTCAATTTTTAAAACATATCTAATATGACTACAATTTTTAATGTAATGTCTAACTACTTTCATTTCTTTATAAACTAATAGTTGGTAATAATGTAAAGTATTTAAAACTAGTAATTGTCTTTTTCTTTTCTTTTCTTTCTTTCTTTTTTTTTTTAAACAAGAACCTTAAATCTAATCTCCTTTGCTTAGCCTTTTTCCTAACCCTTGACAACAACTTGTAACCAACCCCCCTAAACAATGAAAATTATCCCAGACCCAAAACCCATTAAAAGAACCAAAAAAAACCACCCGCACCACACCACTTCTTTGGCAATGTGGGTGTCATATTCTTAAAATTGCTTCCTGCTGGGTATGGGCGAAGTTATCTTTATCCTGAAAGAAAAATTTAGGTTAATTGTCAAATTCTAGGAAAGGTAACTATATCCTTCATTATTATCCAGTCTGTGTATAAAGCCAAAGTTCAGGGTTTATCTCAAGTCCTTATTCAAGTAGTCTTTGAGACTGGATCATCTCAGCTAGTCATCTCAAAATTGCTCTGAGCACCTTGTAGTTCAAAGCTGATCTGTAGATGATGTTTGTCAGTTCAGTGATATTATTATTGTCCACGTGGAATTGTTGTTGTTGTTGTTGTTGTGGGGCCCCATCTTCTTTCCGGAGACTTCAGTTGATGTTAGGCCTGGCCGTGATTTCCTGCAGAAAACTGATAAGAGACTCGAACACAAAGACATATATATGCAGCTAATTGAAGCCTTTTTTCTAGAATTAGATAGTACTCTATATGACCATTCATATCTTAACAAAGTTTAAAATGTATATATATATATATATATTAATCTTGTAAATTTGGATATAAAATTTATACTTTAAGAAAAGTTTAAAGAATCAGAATAGAATCAAAGAGTTGAGATTAGTAATAGAATAGTCCCTTAATTAATTTGGCTTTTGTCCTGTCCCATAGCAGAAAATGGCTCTTTCTGGCATGATACAGGGAGTTTGCATTTTCCTTTTAACAACATGCTTGAGTTTAAAGAAGGAGAGAGCCATTCTCCAACTCCAAAGTCAGCTTTAAATTTTAATTGAACTGGGACTATTAGAAAACCAATAGTGTTAAATCTTTAGAGAAAAGCAGAAACAAACATTTAAGAAGACATAAAAACTTTCAGATAATATATACCCATATGCCATATACTCCCATATACTCTGTTTCCTGGGATAGATGATTTGTCCCTTTTCTTCAGTTGTCTCATTTGTCTTGTGTCCTTCAGATTCCTTAACCTTCATTCTCCTAAAAGACAAAAACAAAAACCTTTCCCCAAGACTAACTTTGGGGATGTTCCCTTTTGGCAAGTTATTATCTGATTAAATGAAAAGACATGTGTTACTGGTACAAGTTAGTTTAAATTGGATGTTCATGCTGGTTGATAAACTATCACCTCCTCTAATTAAGAGGTTTCTCTTGTTCAAATCGAACCTTTATTAATTTTG